>NC_133654.1:70111018-70337941 GCF_009905375.1 Apium graveolens | reverse complement strand
GAATCTTCTTAGTGTTAGCCAATTTGCAGACAAAGGCTTTGAAGTTTTATTCAACAAAGAAGAATGCACCTTTATCAGCAAGAAAACTGGTGAAATTGCTCTAAAGGAGCAAGGAAAGGAAGCTTGTTTATTGCAGACTTGGACTCAACAAATAAGGATGGTATTTGCTGCTTCTACACCAAGGCATCAGAGGAACAAAGCAAGCTATGGCATAAGAAGCTGTCTCACTTGAATTTCAAGGCAATTAACAACTTAGTCAAAAAGGAGTTAGTGAGAGATATGCCAAGCTGGAGTTTACTCAAGTTGAAGTCTGTGAAGCTTGTCAGAAAGGAAAGATGAAAAGATCTAGTCACAAGTCAAAAACTGTGAATTCTATTAGTGCACCCTTGCAACTAATTCACATGGACTTGTTTGGCCCAGTAAATGTCTTATCTTGTTAGGTCACACACACTGTAGAGGGGGGTGAATACAGTGTAAAATACAATCAATCGAACTTTTAATATTTCAAGTAATAGAAAAACAAACTTTATTGAAACAATAAACTCTGTTACAGTATGGAACTGTTACCTCTCAGTGATGAACAAATATCACGAGAGCTGCTGGGGTTACAATGATAATCTATTCGAATATGATCACACTTCTAGTGTAAACCCTATGTCTGTGTTTATATACTACACAGTTACAAGATAATCGCTAATTGATATGGAATATAATTCTGCTTCCTAAAATATATCAATCAGATATCTTTTCTTCCAAGTATTCCATTCTTCACGGAACTCCTTCTTCATGCATATCTCTTCTTATGTTATCTCGATCTTCTTTCCTTTAATCAACTACTATCCTTATCTGAACATACTCCAGCACTTAAGAACTGATATCCATCTTCTGATGATTATCTCCTGATAATATAAGTACTGATATCCTTAAGTCCTGACTTCCAGTAAGTACTGATTTATCCTGTTTAAGTAAGATCTGAAAACTAAACATAAATCATATTAGCCATGACATTATCAAATAATCTAACAATCTCCCCCAACTTGTAAATTAGCATAATATACAAGTTTAACAGATATTGATGATGTCAAAAACATTAAGTACAAGTGCATGGAATTAGACTAGATAACTACAACTTACAGTCCTTAAAGCTTTACCAATTTTTAACTTCTGATAAAAACTTCAGTCTGTACAAATATCAGAATTTAAGCAGTTGTAGATCTTGACTTGGCTTCAATTTCTGATCTCTCTGATGTCAGGAGTTGTTCTGAGATAGTTCTTCAACAAACATCTCTCAGCATATCTACCGTTCATCAATCATTCTCCTTTTAGCATCTTTAAGCTCTGCATTATCTTCACCAATTTGAAAGATTGCAGCCCTGAGATCATTAATCTTTGCTTTCTTATATCCTGATCCAGTCTGATCAAATAAGCTTTATCAGACTCAAGATTGAATTCCACAGCCCTGTAACCCAGAAAGGTAGTTATAATTTTAGCAGTGTTGGGATTCATTTCAACTATATCACCCTTGTGATCTCTGTACTTTGGAACATATGTGCTGTCAGACTTAACAGAATAAAGTCTTTTCTGTCTCTGAATATGATCCTTCAAATAGTTTGCAGCACTTCCTGTCAATCTGTCATCCACTTGAAGTAAGAATAGTACATGCTCTAGTTCTTCAAAATACTTCAATGGAATGGCATTTTGCCTTATATGATAAACCCTACCATCTGTCATAAAGTACAACAAGATGTGTTCTTTCAAGTAGGTATGGTAAACCATTTTTATAGATTCCAGTTGATTCAATCTCTCAGGAGTTGCTCCAATACCTAGTTCACTTAAGGAAGTTGGATCATTGGTAGTGTTCTGTATTCTTCTTTCATCAGCACTCCCAATCCAGTTTTATCTCTTGCTTCCTTTCCAGTAACTACTCTTGCTTCAAAAACCACTTGCAGTAGTCTTCAAAGGTTGAGTCTGTTTTGCTTTAGTGAATCCTGGTAGGAGTTTCTTTGGTCTATCTTCTGATATCAAGTTAACTTGAGCAATGTCAGAGGTTACTATGCTTCTTGGAATATCAGAACTTACTGTCTCTTGACTCTGAACAACTTGAGCCATGTCAGAGGTTGTTTAAGAATTTTTCTTGAAGTCAGAGCAAGATCATCCTTTTCATCAGTGATTTCTTCATTCTCAGAGGCACATAAACCTTGATAGGTTCACCAACCTTTTCTTTACCCTTGGATCTTGGATCAATCTGCGGTTGTGATTTAGCCAATGTTGCTTCAGTATATGTCCTTTCTTTTATCACAATGCCTTTGAGTTTTGGAAGTGTGTTTTTTAACCAGAAGCTTCAGATTTAGATGTGACTTTTTCTGATTTAAGTCCGACTTCTTCTTCCATTAAACTCTCCAAGTCCATTCCTGGATTTTCCTGAAGAAATAAATGTCTTGACATTTCTTCATCAAGATCTAAAAGTTCATCAGAACTTATCCTTTTACCAGCATCAGAACTTGTCCCGTGACTTGTAATTTCAGGTTTTCTTGATGAGAAACCTCTACCTTGACAATGACCTCTAACCATTCCAGGGTTTCCTTGATCATCCTTTTCATCATCCTTCCCTTTCAGTGTCTTGTCAGTCTTGCATTTGGACTTTATTACTTTCTCCCCTTTTTGGCATCAGCAGGTAGTAGAAGAGAGACAAGCAATTCCACTGAGGCTTGGATTTCAGTAAGTTGAGATTGCTGAGCAGCTTGATTTTTCAGAATATCATCAATCTGAGCTTGTTGTGTTTCTTGAGTTTTCTCAATATAAGCAATCCTGTCAAAGGTAGGTTGGAAGAACTTTTTCTTATCAATCTTGTGAACTTGTTCTTGGCTTCATTAGTCTTCCCTTAAGAGATGTAACTCTGCATGAGTATTTGAATGAAGACCTTGTAAATGTTTAGTACTCAATGCAGTGACTCTAAGCTGTGTTTTGAAATCATCAGTATGTAACATCTCATCAGCTTTTGTCAACTTGCTCAGCCAGATTTTGTGCAGAAGGAGCACAGGTGACTGAGTTCCATTCCTTAGTCCACTCTTGTCCTGTAGGAGTTTCACTCCAAGGTACTGGTGCTTCTCTTATAACAAACTTCTTAACAAGTTCAGATTTAGAACTGTTTGTTGAGGAGACATATTCTGAAGGACCTGCTTCATCAACATCTGCTTGTAGAGCAGCATCACCAGTATCTCCAGCATTTGCAGCATCAGAACTTACAGAATCAGTATCTTCTGATAAAACAACAGTGTGAGTAGCAATGGAGGCTTCAGCATCCTCTAATTGCTGATCTGGTTCTAAGTTCTGATCAACAACCATATCCTGATGCTCACCGAAATTTGATCATCATCATCTAGATGTAGAGAAGGTGTAGTAGACAACTCTGGAATTTGAACAGCATCAGTAATATGTGTTATTGAAGGATTAGTTGTTGTTGGAACTTTAAGAGAATTACTTCAGGCACAACCAAGGTCTGAATATCAATATCAGCACTTGTGCCTGGATTAACAGGAGATACAAATTTTTGAACAGGAGATATAGATGGTGTGGTGGCCTTTTCAGTAACAGCTTCCTGAGTTGGAGTTGATGGAGAAGTAGAGACTGTAGCTGATTCCTTTTCTTGTGAGATCAGAGATTCCTGATCCCCTTCCTTAGCTGCTGCTTCTTCATCATCTGAAACTGGCCTTTTTGCCCTCTGTTTCTTGTATCTCTTTGTAGATATGGATTCTTTGGGAGTTTCAGGAACAGTCATTCTTCTAAGCCTCTTGAGAAGCCTAGATCCCCCAATTCCTGAATCCTTCTGAGAAGTCACTTTCTCAGCTTCTTTAACAACAGGTTCTGAAGAAGGAACCTATTCCCTCAGTATCAGATTCATCTCTCAAAGCAATCCTCCTTCTCTTTTGAGGTGTTTGAGGAACAGTCTTTGTCCTCTTAGGCTTAGAAGATGAAGGGTTCACAGGAGGTTCTGAGGATAAGGGTTGAACTGTCTGTGAAGTTGAGAGATATGATCTAAGATATTGCCTTAGTGTAGGTTGAGTAGTATGGGTGGTAGGTGCTGATGGTTGTTGTGGTGTTTGGGAGGTTGTTGTTGATTGGATATCAGGATAAATAGATTTATAAGTATCAGGATCAGCATTTACTAAGATCTGTTTTACAGACTGAGGAATCTGTAAAGGTCTAACCACTGGTTTCTTAGTGTCAGCATTTACCAGGTCATTAAAGTATCATTTTGCAACTTTGAAAGGTGGAGTTGAGGGTACTAATTAGTTGAGGTTCATCGGTACAAAAAGTATATATAAGTTGACAGAATCTAGCAAAGTAGAAAACATTCCTATCCTCTGTCATCCTCTCCCCAATAAAACCAATTATAGCCGTTACAAAATCAAAATGAGTTTGGTTTATAATGGCATACCCGATGTGCTGACTCATTATGGGGATGGCATCAAAATTTGAACACTTGTTCCCAAAAGCTTTAGTGATGCAGTCGAAGAAGAAGCTCCATTCCCTCCTGATATGAGCCCGTTTCAACTGCCCAAGCTTTGCCAAACTCTGTTCATATCCCAAACTGGCCATTAACTCTTGAAGAGCTGATTCCTCTGGAATTGAAAAAGTACATCCTTCTGGGAGATGTAGAGCCTTACGTATTGTACCAGGAGTGACTGCATATGAAGAATCACCCACTTCGAAAACAATACTAGGAGTACCATATGGACCACCATTATCAAAGTTTCCAATCCTCCAAAGTGTCAGAACTTGTTGACTTGAGAAGACGGAAGGTTGGGTCAACGCATACCCGATTTCACTATGTGGAAGAAGATCTTGCACAAAATGCAATTCAGATGGAGCTTCAGCATTATCAAGAATAGCAGCATAATTGTTTGGAACAAATTTAGCTCCATCAATGATCAAATCCTTTGGTGCCATGAAATTAATCGAGATGTGTAATTGCCTGTTAGGTGTTTGATAGAATGGTCTATATGAAAAACCAACGTTAGAAGAAGTAAGAGAGTAAAAGCAAATAGAGAGAAAAAGTATGAAAGGAAATAAAAGATTAAAAAAAATCCTCTCTCTGTCTTACTTATACCTTAAAAAAATGTAACCGTTGGACACCTGTCAGACATGCAGTAATAACGAATAGTTACTGGGCTCGAGAAAATAGTAATCATTACTTACCCACTTGCAGTTTTTCAAGGAAAAACCGTTGCACTTACCCAGTTATTCCATTAATCAAGGTGAAATAGTTTTAATTCAAAATTGAAACTGTTCCCACTTATTTAATTATTTATCACTGCAACATCAATATTCTGAAAAAAAAATTCAAGTGAAAAGGACCATAATAAATCGGATGAGCAAGTACTGATAAAATAAAATCAGAACTTAAGTGAAAATAGAATTTATATGGTCATCAGAATATGAATATATATCAGGATTTATCAATGCATTACAAAATATCTCAGAGACAAGATCTTGAAACAAAAACAAATTTCATTAATATATCAAGAGAATACACTCATGAAATTTAAATTACATCAGAACTTGTACAAGATTTCCCTAAGCTGCTAAACCTAACGTCAACAGCCTTTGTCCTAGCTCAAGAAGCAGGGCAAGACTGATGATGAAGAAAAATAGGAAGAAGAAAATAAATCATTTCTTCTTCCTACTCTCGATAAACAAAATAGCGAGTCGAATGATTCGCTCTTGCTGGCGGAGAGCTTCCAGCCTTTCCTCCTCCAATCGCTCCAGATCGCGATGGTAATCCATATAGAAGAACAGGAGGTGGGTGAGAACCTCCTGTGGAACGGAGTCCCATATCTCATCAGGAATGGCAGTAACGTGCCATTCCTGCTGCCAATCAGCACAGCTCAGCTCCATGTTGAAAGTTTCGTAGTTCAAAAACATATTGTATCTGACCATGGTGTTTTTGATATAAAAAGTATGAAGGTGAGTTTGTGAGAAGAGATTTGATGGGAAGGCTGATGTGAAGTGGTTGCTTATATAGGCAAGAGTATGCCAGGAGACGTAAAGAAATTTAATGCTTACAGGTGGAATTAATTCTACCTCGTCTACCCAGACTTGGAAAAAGAAAAACATTCATTGGAAAGAGAAAACATGGTTTAATGCGCACAAGAAGCAAGTAAAAGTTGGCTGCTCAAGTACGAGTACCACTATCCCTAACCATAGTGACTATTAATCTTCCACTTCAACATATTCAGGTTTAAACTGAGACTGTTAGGTCAAATTTTATCCACAAATAAGTCAAGTAAAGAATCAGACGTGAATATCAGAACTTAGACTTATATCAGAACTTAACAGTCATGAGAACATAATCTCTTAACTCGAAAAATGAATGCCTATCTTAGTAAATCCTCACACAAATTCTGAATTATATTCTTCAGAACATAATCATCAGAACATGTAATCAAAACTTGTCCTCATAATTTGTGCAATGTGACACAATGACTGTTCATCTAAAACAATATAGATCACCACAGTGATTTTCATCATTCATATGGAGTGGTTAGTGTGTGCATTAAGCTAAATATCAGACAAAGAGTAAAGTCTGATTCACTTCAATACATCTTAGAAATAAGGCATAACTAAAACTTTGCTAAAGAGCTGTCATTATCCTGAAACCTACTGGTGAATGAGTTTATGCTTGAGTCCACCTCAACTATTGTGTGCTAATTTTGTGCATTCTTTAAATTCCTTTTTACAGTGGCTTCTCAGTGTAAGTGAGTCATGACTGCATATCAGAATTTATGCTATTATCAGAGTATTTCTCCAGTAATCATAGAGTGTGAAAAGTCACCAAGAAAATATTTTATTTGCTTTTCTGATGCATATTACTTAATACCAGAAATGCACTTGGGTCTTCCCTTCCACATTTTTACTCTAGATCTCAAAGGAGTACCTGATTTTTAATCCTTGTTTCATTTTTTTCTTTTGATAAGTGAGGTTTATCAGCACTTAGTTCATTCAACAGGTTTACTAGCATCAGAACTTAACAAATGAGCAGCATTATTCTAGTTTGTGACTTAGTAATAAGATAGACAAAGTAAACTCAACTAAGCTCAATTATCAGAATTTGCTTGTGTCAATAGATTTCCACAGAAATAATTACTTCTTACATGGGATCCCTTGTTTATTGAAGACTACTAGGTCAGCATCTAGCATAGTTATCCTCATTGGATTGAATAGTTACCTAAACAGACATATCACTATCAGAGTTTAGAAACATTGATCAGACAAAAGTCAGTACTTAAACATATTTTTCATTTAAGCACAGAATACACAAAGAGATTGAATTATGTAAATACTGATCATAAAGTCTGATGTAACAGAACAAAACTAAGCAGATTTAGAGAAAGAACCTGAAACCATTCCAAGTTCATTTACCAATCTTGTAAAAGTAGCTTCACACAATGGTTTTGTGAAGATATCTGCTAGTTGTTGATCTTTTGGAACAAAGTGCAATTCCATTGTACCTTCATCTACATGTTCCCTGATGAAGTGGTACCTGATGCTGATGTGCTTTGTCATAGAGTGTCATAGCAATAGCACTTTGATTATCACAGTAAATAGGGATTTTGAAATATGTTAACCCATAATCCAGTAACTGATTCTTCATCCAAAGAATCTGTGCACAACAACTTCCTACAGCAATATATTATGCTTCTGCAGTTGATGTGGAAATTGACTTTTGTTTCTTGCTAAACCAAGAAACCAATCTGCCTTCAAGAAATTGGCAGCTTCCACTTGTGCTTTTCGTGTCAATTTTGCAACCTGCAAAATCTGCATCTGAGTAACCTATTAGTTTAAAATCTATTTCTCTGGGATACCATAATCCCAGATCAGCTGTTCCCTTAAGATATTTAAAAATTCTTTTCACAGTTGTTAAGTGAGGTTCTCTTGGATCTGCTTGAAATCTTGCACAAAGACAGGTAGCATACATAGTATCAGGTCTACTAGCAGTTAGATAGAGTAGAGAGCCAATCATACCTCTGTAATCAGTAATATCTACTGATTTACCAGTATCCTTATCCAGTTTTGTTGCAGTGGCCATGGGAGTGGATGCACTTGAACAATCTTGCATTCCAAATTTCTTCAGCAAGTTTCTGGTGTACTTAGTTTGACAAATAAAAGTGCCTTCTTCATTTTGCTTGACTTGAAGGCCCGGAAAATAGCTAAGTTCCCCCATCATACTCATCTGATACCTTGACTGCATCAGTTTGGCAAACTTCTTGCAAAGTCTGTCATTTGTAGACCCAAAAATGATATCATCAACATAAATCTGGACCAGAAGTAAGTCATTTCCATGGTTGAGGTAGAACAGTGTTTTGTCTATTGTTCCTCTGTTGAATCCACTTTCCAGAAGAAACTGAGCTAAAGTCTCATACCATGCTCTAGGAGCTTGCTTAAGTCCATAAAGTGCTTTATCAATAGGGTGCATGTCACAGCGACACGGGCATGCCAAGATGGGCATGCCATGACGTCAATTAGCGCGGCATGCCTTTTCATGATTCGGCATGCCTTTTTACTATTTTTTTTTATTTTTTAATAATTATTTTAATATTAGAAATATCCAGAAATAACAAATATAATTTTAAAATATTTACATATATTTTAATTATATCCTTATTATATCCTTAAGAGGAATCTTATCAAAATATTTGATAGTTATGGTCCTGTACCGCCAAAATAATCTCAATCGTTGGATCATAAAGATAACATCCTAGCCAAATAGAAAATAATCATATTGTTCTAATACTATTCAAACACGAGAATACAATATAATTTCTGAATACGATTCTAAATAGAATATGATTAGAGGTTCAATCAATCATAAATAAAAAGGATTGTTCTACTAATCCCCGAATACTAAAATATGATGTAATGATATAACTGTAATATGATGCAATGATATAACTCTAATAGCTATATAATATACATGACAAAAAAGTAATTAAATTCAAAATTCGTATATTTTTTAATATCTGCATATTTGTTGAAATAATATTGCAACAAACTGTAAAAAATAATAACAATATAAATACAAACATCAAGAGTAATAATATACCTACATTAAAAATTCTAAAATAAATTTATAAAATTTAAAAAAATAAAACAAATAAAATTTAAAAAACCGTGCATCGCACGGGTTATAAGCTAGTATCTAAAAAGTTATTAATTTAAATGAGTATTATGATGGTATTTGGTTGTTGTAACGACCGAGGAATTACGCTTGTATTATGTTATAATAATAATAAATTATGTGTATTATTATGTGATTAAATGTGTTAAGTCGTTGAACCCTAACTGCTATGTGTTATGTGTTGGTTGTTTTGATCCAAACGTGTTTTGGATATTTATTGAGCGTTTTATCGTCAATTATATATATTATATCAAAACCCGTACAGCTCAAACAGTATTTTAAAAGCCCATATTTCAAACAAAATCATTGGCTCTGTTTTATTAAAAATGCCCTATACCGTATCGCTATTCTGAACCCCTAGACGTTTTACCAATTGACCTTTTTCGCGAAAAACGATTTTTCCGGACCCCTTCGGGTACCAAAAGCCCCACAAAAATCACATTTTTATTTTTATATGATCATGAAATTATCATATATCATTTTTCTTTGTATTTTTGTATTTTTCACAATTTTTGGGAATTTTTAGTATTTATTTTATATTTATTGGATATTTAAAAATTAAATTTTAATACCCAAAAATTATGAAAATTAGGGCCAAATATTTTTATTAGGAATGTAATTAGCCCCTTAATTTTATTTAGGGGTATTATTTTTCACACTATAAATACCCTAATTATTATTAATTTAATTAATTAAAATCAGAAATTCAGCAATTATTCCCCAAATTTCCAGAATTAGGGTTTGGTGTTCTTGAGATTCAAGCAGCGATTTGATCGTGATTCCGACCTCCAAATCAGACATGTGAGTACTCAATCGAAAGCTGTTGATCTCTACTTTCGATTTCTGTCATCAATTTCGTGTTTTGTTGCTTCGATTTTCAATTCGATTTTTAGGGTTCTTGAACTAATTTGGGTATTTGCAAATCGTTGTGTTTTGGTTGATGAAAGTTATATGAATCGATTGCCCAGGTTGTGTAGATGATTATACATATTTTTATTTAATTTTTCTATTCCCGGATTAGTGAATCGTGTTTTTGAGTGATTCGACCCGTTTTGAATTCGGGTTTTGAGTTCGAGTGATTGTTAGAGAATTTTGTTGTTAGAATCGTGTAGATTGTTAAATTTCCAGTCGATTGGCACCGGTTTTGTGAATTTTAGTTTACGATTTAGCAAGAATCGTTTTTCCGATGAGCTCGCCGGCGATGGAGGCGGCGTTGGTCGGAGAAGGCGAAGCAGGGACGGTGGAAGGCAACTGGGGGCAGGGTCGTCTTTCTGCAGTCACGGGGAAGAGAAACCCTGCAATTCCCGATCGAAACCATGCTGTTTGGGGGGGAGTCGAGGCTCACCGGAAAAAAAAAGACGCCGGCGCCGGATTCTGGGTTTGGCCGCCGGTGTTCTTGAGCGACCCGAACCCGACCCGGTTGGGTTTTTATTCAGCCCGGTTTTGATCCTTGTAACCCAAAACCTGTTTCTGTTTTTGTGTTTTTGATTAAATTAATTATTTATTTATATTTTAGTAATTAAAAATCAGTTTTAATAATTCTAGAAATTAATTAAAATTTAGTTTTATATTCTGAAAAATAGTATTTATAATTTCTGATTTATTTTATTAAATTATAAATTCGAATTTATTTATTTAATTAATTATTTAATTATTTATCTAATTATTTATTAATTATCTAATTAATTAATAATTGGGTAATTAATTAATAATTAGGTAATTAATTAATAAATAAAGATTAGAAATAATTAAATAATATGATTAATAATTCGATAATTAGTTATTATTACGAGTAATGATTCGATAATTAAATTATTATCCGAGCGTTAGTTATTCGAATAATATTGTAATGATTATTCGTATCGTATAATTAGATATCCGTAATTAATTAATTAACGAATCGTACGAGTTTCAATAATAATCTAATAGATCGATAATTATGCGGGAGTTGCGAGTGGCTCGTGAGGATACGAGTGATTAATCGTTAAGTGATCTATAATTCGAATAATTCGTAGCTATTCGATAAATAGCGTATCAGTTAATTAAGTTGATTGATTAATTGTAAATAATCGATCTAATCGAATAACTATCGATAAGTTATAAATATTATAATAAATTGTGATTAATCCTAATAATTAGGGATTAATTATTTTAAATTAGTAAATAATCATCTATTAATTATTTATTAGTTATTTATTTATTAAGTGATTAATTATTTCAAAAATTAATCACATAATTTTCAATAAATCGTAACTTCTTCGTTTTAACTCCAAAAATTATAAAAAAATTATTTTTGACCTTGATTTTTCTTAAATAATTATGTAAAAATTATTTTAGGATTTAAAAGGTTGTAATAATTATTTATAATGAATAATAAATTGAATTATCAGTGTTTAATTCATAACAATTTAACCGTTAGTCCGATTTGAGTGAAACGAAGACCCCTAGACTCAGAAAAATGAGACGAATCCAATAAAAATAATTGTAGGTTATAATTTCTTCTGAAAAAGAGTGATTGGTAATAATTGATAGTTCGAAGGTCCTAGTAGGGATATAATTGAGCCGAATAAATCCCGAAAAATTATAATAAAATCAGATACAACTAGTAATGCAGATATAAGCCTAGAATCGATTCTAAAAATAATTATAAATCTAGAAATTGATTGTGTGCTTTACGTGTTACGTGTTATATGTGATTATGTGTATAAATGTGTTATGTAAATATATGTATATATATATATATGCGAGTCAGATAGAAACGCATGGGTAGACTGATAAGGTTGCGTGATATCAATTCAAGATACACGTATATAGTAAATTATCTAAACACCTATCTTTCTATGATTTGTTCAGTGTTAGCAAGGCAGAGCAAGCTAGGGTCAGAAGGCAGTAAGTTAAATCAGGTTAAGTACGCGAAAGGCAAGTACCCCTAACTTCACTTATCGTTCAAGTGATGTTCATTTCGAATTATATTATGCAAGTTTTTCCCCTATTCTAAATTCAGAATAGTGATTTATAATTCCTTTCTATCGTATCAATTCTCTTTGATAATTATTGTTCATATACACTATTACCCATTTATATCACTTGTTCCATTTCATTTAAATTCTTGATTTACCCAATTTATGGAATTCTTGTTCATATTTCAATTCATTTACCCTTGTTACATATAGTCTGGTATATCCTGGTGTTAGGATATATCAATAGCATTCCGATTATTCCGGATGCTAAGCCTTGGACTGGATGGTTACTTTACGAGCTGGGTTTTACCCAGGTCATTAATTAATAGGCCATAGTTGCCTGAGTACTCCTAATGTTGGTTGGGTCTATGCAGTTGGGTATAGATTCGCACTATATTCTGACTGATCAGCAGATTATAGTGCATATGTTGGTTCTTGTTTCCAGTCTTGTTCATTTGGCACTCGCCATCATTGGCAAATTATTATCATATACAGATACAGATGGTTGTTACAACCAACAGCTTATTGTTTCTCTTATTTCTCTTTCTCTATACCATATATATATACTTTTGCAGGCTTGTTGAGCAATTTTGGCTCATTTCTTTTATTGTCACTCCTATTGTTTTACAGTTAAGATAGAGAATGAAACCCATCAGGACCCGCGTAGTCAAGAAGCGAGTCAAGCAGCGGGACCCTCTTATACCAAGAGTGTTCCTTCCTATTCCAGAAGAGAGTTTTGAAGTGCCAGATCAGGTGTAGCAGGATAAGTAGTAATGTTGGATTGAATAAAAGTTTTGTGTAGTTTGAATAAAAGATTGTGTAGGGAAACTGTAGATAGAATAAAGTTTTGTAATAAAGAGAGTTCTTGAGACAGGTTTTATTTAGTTGGGTTTGTAATAAAGTGTAGTGCATGATTCTTGTTTTTCAAACTCAAACCTTAAAAGATCCTGAGTAGTGATAGTTCGGGGTAATTATTATATTTATATTCCGCCAGAGCAGGTATAGTTGGTAATTGTTGTTAATAATGCCCCAAATCTATACCCCGGATTTGGAGGGTGTTATAGTTGGTATCCGAGCTTAGTTTTGACCTTGGAAAACAAGAATGTTAGGATTGAGATAAGATAGGAAAATAAGATAGGATGAGAGTGGGAGTGTTAGGACTGTTTGTCTATGTGATTAGAAGTATGAGTTATAGGATTGTGATTTGATTGTTTTTGTGTTATTATTTTTATGTATATTAGATGGCTTCTTTATCATCATCTACGGAGAGGACCGAGACAGATCCAGTGGATGCACCGGTAGTAGCCCCAGTGTCAGAGCAGGTTTTACCTCCATTGCCACCTGAGCCAGCACCAGAGATACCACTTCCCCCGGAGGTACCAGGTTTTGCAGATTATTTTCCATATGTTGAGCCAGAGATACCAGATATTCCACCATTAGATTTTCCGATGTTTGATATTCCTGATATGGTTGATCTTCCGCAGTGGGAGGATTTAGAGCCTCAGATTCCTATGCCACCAGTTGAGATTCCAGAGATGCCACCGATGGAGCCAGAGGCAGTGCCGCCTGTGTATGCGCCTATGGAGCAGCCTGTCTTATTTCCTGCCCCATTAGCCATTTATGCACCTGTTCCAGGAGTGTATCAGTTTCCTCAGCCGGAGTTTATGGATGAGGTCGTGGTAGATGGACCATTACCTTCTCGAGGTTCCAGCACTGATCTTCAGGAGCATCATACCGTGACTTACCAGCGCTTTCAGGCAGAGAGGGAGGAGAGGATTAGATGGCAGAACCAGTGTAGAGAGATCCTTGGATTGTATGAGACACAGACGGATGGTCCTGTCAGAGCATTACGACCGGATTATATACTGAGAGAGAGACTACATCATATTCACCAGGTTAGCTCGCAGCAGCTTACTGATTTGAGACAGCAGGATCTTAGTACGGAGACAGCATATCGCAGAGCATTGGGACTTACCGAGGCAGTGCTAGAGGCAGTGCAGGAGGAGTTGAGCCACGTACCACCAGGATTTTGAGACCAGCAGGGCGATGAGTGTTGTATTATGTATATTTTGTAGATAGAGGCAGCATAGTATTGTATGACCAGTTTGTATGAGTGTAGCTACTGACTCTGACTGATAGTAGTAGCAGTACGACTGTTATATCATAGGATTTTGTATCAAGCACTGACACCTGTAGCTGGTGTTCTACCTATATATATATATATATGAGATAATCTTTTGCACGTTTTCTTTATTTTATTTCCAGTCATTTAAGCATTTACATTTATTTCAGTACCATTGCATATTTACAAATGTTGTTTTATTTACGATCTTGTTGAAAAAAAAAAAAAAAAAAAAAAAAAAAAAAAAAAATTTTTTATATATCATACTGTTTTATTTATTCAGTTATTTAATAAGTTATTTTCTTGAATCAACTGTTTTAATATATGTTTAATATACTGTTATTAAATAAGGTCCATTATTTATCAGAAAAATGGCACCTAAGAGAAAAGCGCAGCCCGACTCATCGAATGGAAACACCGAGGGCCAAAACAATAATAGACAGATGGATCAGATGTTTAATCTCATGCAACAGCAGATGTTGATGATGCAACAACAAATGCAGCAACAGCAACAGCAGTTCCAGCAACAGATGTTACAGCAAGCCGCTCATCCAGGACATCAAATACCACCAGCAGCACCTACGACTACCTTCAAGCAATTTCAGTCGGTGAAGCCACCGGAATTTATGGGTTCCACAGATCCTACGAAAGCGAGAGCTTGGCTGAAAGAGATGGAAAAGGCTTTTTCGTTGGCAAAGGTCGAGGAAGAACAGAAGACAGATTTTGCTAGCTATTTTCTAAAAGGCGAAGCTAATTACTGGTGGGAATCAAAGAAAGCTTTGGAAGAAGGTGTGGTGAACTGGAACAGATTCACTGATCTTTTCTTGGAGAAATATTTTCCTCGTTTTATGAAGAACCAGATGGAGATCAAGTTCTTGGAGCTGAAACAAGACAACTTATCGGTTGCGGATTATGAAACCAAGTTTACTGAATTGGCAAGGTTTGTTCCAGAGCAGGTGGACACGGACGAGAAGCGGGCCAAGAGATTTCAGCAAGGATTAAAATCATGGATTCGTAGCAGGGTAGCTGTGTTTGAATTGACAACTTATACGGCTGTGGTTCAGAAGGCTATGATTATTGAAGGAGAAAGCGAAGCAGCTCAGAAAGAGAAAGGACCAGGGAATTTTCAGAATCGTTTCAACAAAAGGCCAGGATTTCAAGCTCGGGGAAAAGTACATTTCAGAAGGCCAGAGCAAAACAACCAGAGGATGGGTAATCGACTACCTGCCCCAACTCAGCAAAGGCTTATCCGACCGCCTATACCTGATTGCAGAACGTGTGGTAGAAAGCATACAGGAGTTTGCAACAAGCTGAATGTTACGTGTTTCAAGTGCAAGCAAAGGGGACACTATTCTGGAGAATGTCCAATGGGAAAAGCAGAAGTTACTTGTTTTCAATGTGGGAGAAAAGGGCATATCGCCAAAGACTGCAGAGGAATTGCAATGGCTGCCAGTATTCCAAGAGTTTTAGCATTACCTCCACCTCCACTACCACAGCAAAATCAGCCCAGAGCAAGGACTTTCAACATGTCAATGAAGGAAGCAGTACAGAATCCGAATGTGGTTGCAGGTACACTTCCTGTAAATTCCGTAAATGCTTTAGTATTGATTGATTCAGGAGCTACTAGATCTTTTATGTCTGAAGCTTTTATCTCTAAGATAGATTGTGAAATTCAGTGGTTGGATGAAGTGTTAGTCATAAAATTAGCAAATAATGATCAGGTTGCAGTAGATCGAGTATGTCCGAGCTGTGATATTGAGATAGGAAGATGTCATTTTTCAGTTGATTTGATACCTTTTAGGTTAGGGGAGTTTGATATTATTTTAGGAATGGATTGGCTGTCTAGTAATAATGCTCAAATTGACTGTGCGAATAAGAGAGTGAAATTGCAAACTGAAGAAAAGGAAACGGTAATATTTAAAGGTGAGAAGCAAAAGCAGAGATTCCTATCAATAATGCAGACGAGAAGATTGCTACGTCAAGGATGTCAAGCTTATTTAGCTTATGTACGGGATGTTGATAAGGGAGATTTGAAGATTGAAGATATTCCTGTAGTTTGTGAATTTCTTGATGTTTTTCCGGACGAATTACCAGGACTTCCACCAGATCGAGAAATCGAGTTCACTATTGACTTGCCGCCAGGGACTGAACCAATTTCGAAAGCTCCATATAGAATGGCACCTGTTGAAATGAGGGAATTAGCAAAGCAGTTGCAAGAACTTCTTGACAAAGGAATTGTAAGGCCAAGTGTATCCCCATGGGGTGCGCCAGTATTGTTCGTGAAAAAGAAGGACGGTAGTATGCGACTGTGTATTGACTATCGTGAGCTGAACAAGTTAACTATCAAGAATAAATATCCTTTACCTCGCATTGATGATTTATTTGATCAACTAAAAGGAGCAGCATGGTTTTCGAAAATCGACTTACGATCAGGCTATCATCAGTTAAAGATCAAGGCCGAAGATATTCCAAAGACAGCGTTTAGAACAAGGTACGGACACTATGAATTTCTTGTAATGGCTTTTGGATTGACGAATGCACCTGCAGCGTTTATGGATTTGATGAATCGAATATTCAAGAAGTGTTTGGATAAGTTTATCATTATATTTATTGATGACATCTTGATCTATTCAAAGACGGAAGAAGAGCATGCAGCGCATTTAAGAATGACATTGGAAATATTACGGAAGGAGCAGCTTTATGCAAAATTTTCCAAATGCGAATTTTGGTTGAAAGAAGTGCAGTTTCTTGGGCACATCATCAGCAGAGAAGGCATTCAAGTTGATCCAACAAAGATTGAAGCTGTGTTGAATTGGGAAAGACCAAAGACGCCGACAGAGGTTCGAAGTTTCTTAGGTTTGGCAGGATATTATCGAAGATTTGTCAAAGATTTTGCGAAGATAGCTACACCGCTGACCAAGTTAACTCGACAAAGTGAAAAGTTCGAATGGAATAGTAAGTGTGAAGAAAGTTTTCAAGAGTTGAAGAATCGGTTGGTGACGGCACCAGTATTAGTATTGCCAGACGAGCAAGGAAATTTTGTTATCTACAGTGACGCTTCATATCGTGGTTTAGGATGTGTATTGATGCAACATGGTAACGTCATTGCTTATGCGTCGAGACAACTTAAACCCCATGAACAGAAATATCCTACGCATGATCTGGAACTAGCAGCAATTGTTTTTGCATTGAAGCTTTGGAGACATTATCTGTACGGTGAAAAATGTGAAATCTACACGGATCATAAAAGTCTGAAGTATATCTTCACGCAAAAGGAACTGAACATGCGACAACGTCGATGGCTGGAATTGATTAAAGATTACGATGTTACAATTAGCTATCATCCAGGAAAAGCAAATGTTGTAGCGGATGCGCTAAGCAGAAAAGAAAGGTTAAATCGGTTAACTTCGTGTGAAGAATTGGCCAAGGAATTCGACAAGTTGGAAATCGAAATTCGTATTCCCGATGAATCTGCAGAAACTATCTACGCTATGACTTTCCAACCAGAATTGCTAGAAAAGATTCGCCGTTGTCAAGAAGAAGTGATGAGCCAAGACGACAACTTAACAGGAGAAGAGATCACAACTCAGAAAGATAATGAGGGAATTTTACGTTTTGCGTCAAGAATCTGGATCCCTAATGTAGCAGAATTAAAAGAAGAAGTTATGCGAGATGCGCACAATTCGAAGTATTCCATTCATCCAGGAAGCACAAAAATGTATCGCGATTTGAAGGAAAATTTTTGGTGGCCGAATATGAAGAAGGAGATAGCAGAATGGGTGAGTAAATGCTACACATGCCAGCGAGTTAAAGCAGAACACCAACGTCCGAGTGGATTATTGCAACCATTAGACATTCCGAAATGGAAATGGGAACATCTAGCGATGGATTTTGTGGTAGGTCTACCGAAGACTAGGGCAAATCATGATGCGATATGGGTTATCATCGACAGACTTACGAAGTCGGCACATTTTCTACCAATTAATGAAAGATTTTCACTCGACAAATTAGTGCACATGTATCTCAAAGAAATTGTGATGCGTCATGGAGTACCAGTATCAATTGTATCGGATCGAGATCCTCGTTTCAATTCAAGATTTTGGAGGCAATTTCAAGAATGTCTAGGAACGAAATTGAATATGAGTACAGCTTATCATCCGCAAACTGACGGCCAAAGTGAAAGGACAATTCAAACCATTGAAGACATGTTACGAGTTTGTGCGATCGATTTTAAAGGCAGTTGGGATGAACATTTACCCCTAGTGGAATTTTCTTATAATAACAGCTATCACGCCAGTATTGGAATGCCACCGTATGAAGCATTATATGGGAGGAAATGCAGATCACCCGTGTACTGGGATGAAGTTGGAGAACGCAAGATTTTGGGTCCAGAATTAATTCAGCAGACAAAAGAAAAGATTGATCTTATTCGAAAACGAATCGAGGCAGCACAAAACAGACAAAGCAGATATGCAAACCAAGCCAGGAAGGATATGGATTATCAGGAAGGAGAACACGTATTGCTCAAAATATCGCCATGGAAAGGATTGACCAGATTTGGCAATAAAGGGAAATTGAAGCCACGATACGTTGGACCATTTGAGATTTTGAAGAAAATTGGGAAAGTTGCGTACGAGTTAGCTCTACCACCCCATATGCAGCACATTCACAACGTATTTCATGTATCTATGCTTAAGAAGTATAATCCTGATACAAGGCATGTAATAGAGTATGAACCAGTAGAACTTCAGGCAGATTTGTCATATGTAGAACAGCCAATAAGAATTCTAGATAGGCAAGAAAGAGTATTAAGAAATAAGTCTGTGTCATTAGTGAGAGTTTTATGGAGAAACCCAGTGGTTGAAGAATCAACCTGGGAGCTTGAGAGTGAAATGTTAGAAAAGTATCCTCAGTTATTTACATAATTAGATTCTGAGGACAGAATCTTGTTAAGGGGGGAAGAATGTAACGACCGAGGAATTACGCTTGTATTATGTTATAATAATAATAAATTATGTGTATTATTATGTGATTAAATGTGTTAAGTCGTTGAACCCTAACTGCTATGTGTTATGTGTTGGTTGTTTTGATCCAAACGTGTTTTGGATATTTATTGAGCGTTTTATCGTCAATTATATATATTATATCAAAACCCGTACAGCTCAAACAGTATTTTAAAAGCCCATATTTCAAACAAAATCATTGGCTCTGTTTTATTAAAAATGCCCTATACCGTATCGCTATTCTGAACCCCTAGACGTTTTACCAATTGACCTTTTTCGCGAAAAACGATTTTTCCGGACCCCTTCGGGTACCAAAAGCCCCACAAAAATCACATTTTTATTTTTATATGATCATGAAATTATCATATATCATTTTTCTTTGTATTTTTGTATTTTTCACAATTTTTGGGAATTTTTAGTATTTATTTTATATTTATTGGATATTTAAAAATTAAATTTTAATACCCAAAAATTATGAAAATTAGGGCCAAATATTTTTATTAGGAATGTAATTAGCCCCTTAATTTTATTTAGGGGTATTATTTTTCACACTATAAATACCCTAATTATTATTAATTTAATTAATTAAAATCAGAAATTCAGCAATTATTCCCCAAATTTCCAGAATTAGGGTTTGGTGTTCTTGAGATTCAAGCAGCGATTTGATCGTGATTCCGACCTCCAAATCAGACATGTGAGTACTCAATCGAAAGCTGTTGATCTCTACTTTCGATTTCTGTCATCAATTTCGTGTTTTGTTGCTTCGATTTTCAATTCGATTTTTAGGGTTCTTGAACTAATTTGGGTATTTGCAAATCGTTGTGTTTTGGTTGATGAAAGTTATATGAATCGATTGCCCAGGTTGTGTAGATGATTATACATATTTTTATTTAATTTTTCTATTCCCGGATTAGTGAATCGTGTTTTTGAGTGATTCGACCCGTTTTGAATTCGGGTTTTGAGTTCGAGTGATTGTTAGAGAATTTTGTTGTTAGAATCGTGTAGATTGTTAAATTTCCAGTCGATTGGCACCGGTTTTGTGAATTTTAGTTTACGATTTAGCAAGAATCGTTTTTCCGATGAGCTCGCCGGCGATGGAGGCGGCGTTGGTCGGAGAAGGCGAAGCAGGGACGGTGGAAGGCAACTGGGGGCAGGGTCGTCTTTCTGCAGTCACGGGGAAGAGAAACCCTGCAATTCCCGATCGAAACCATGCTGTTTGGGGGGGAGTCGAGGCTCACCGGAAAAAAAAAGACGCCGGCGCCGGATTCTGGGTTTGGCCGCCGGTGTTCTTGAGCGACCCGAACCCGACCCGGTTGGGTTTTTATTCAGCCCGGTTTTGATCCTTGTAACCCAAAACCTGTTTCTGTTTTTGTGTTTTTGATTAAATTAATTATTTATTTATATTTTAGTAATTAAAAATCAGTTTTAATAATTCTAGAAATTAATTAAAATTTAGTTTTATATTCTGAAAAATAGTATTTATAATTTCTGATTTATTTTATTAAATTATAAATTCGAATTTATTTATTTAATTAATTATTTAATTATTTATCTAATTATTTATTAATTATCTAATTAATTAATAATTGGGTAATTAATTAATAATTAGGTAATTAATTAATAAATAAAGATTAGAAATAATTAAATAATATGATTAATAATTCGATAATTAGTTATTATTACGAGTAATGATTCGATAATTAAATTATTATCCGAGCGTTAGTTATTCGAATAATATTGTAATGATTATTCGTATCGTATAATTAGATATCCGTAATTAATTAATTAACGAATCGTACGAGTTTCAATAATAATCTAATAGATCGATAATTATGCGGGAGTTGCGAGTGGCTCGTGAGGATACGAGTGATTAATCGTTAAGTGATCTATAATTCGAATAATTCGTAGCTATTCGATAAATAGCGTATCAGTTAATTAAGTTGATTGATTAATTGTAAATAATCGATCTAATCGAATAACTATCGATAAGTTATAAATATTATAATAAATTGTGATTAATCCTAATAATTAGGGATTAATTATTTTAAATTAGTAAATAATCATCTATTAATTATTTATTAGTTATTTATTTATTAAGTGATTAATTATTTCAAAAATTAATCACATAATTTTCAATAAATCGTAACTTCTTCGTTTTAACTCCAAAAATTATAAAAAAATTATTTTTGACCTTGATTTTTCTTAAATAATTATGTAAAAATTATTTTAGGATTTAAAAGGTTGTAATAATTATTTATAATGAATAATAAATTGAATTATCAGTGTTTAATTCATAACAATTTAACCGTTAGTCCGATTTGAGTGAAACGAAGACCCCTAGACTCAGAAAAATGAGACGAATCCAATAAAAATAATTGTAGGTTATAATTTCTTCTGAAAAAGAGTGATTGGTAATAATTGATAGTTCGAAGGTCCTAGTAGGGATATAATTGAGCCGAATAAATCCCGAAAAATTATAATAAAATCAGATACAACTAGTAATGCAGATATAAGCCTAGAATCGATTCTAAAAATAATTATAAATCTAGAAATTGATTGTGTGCTTTACGTGTTACGTGTTATATGTGATTATGTGTATAAATGTGTTATGTAAATATATGTATATATATATATATGCGAGTCAGATAGAAACGCATGGGTAGACTGATAAGGTTGCGTGATATCAATTCAAGATACACGTATATAGTAAATTATCTAAACACCTATCTTTCTATGATTTGTTCAGTGTTAGCAAGGCAGAGCAAGCTAGGGTCAGAAGGCAGTAAGTTAAATCAGGTTAAGTACGCGAAAGGCAAGTACCCCTAACTTCACTTATCGTTCAAGTGATGTTCATTTCGAATTATATTATGCAAGTTTTTCCCCTATTCTAAATTCAGAATAGTGATTTATAATTCCTTTCTATCGTATCAATTCTCTTTGATAATTATTGTTCATATACACTATTACCCATTTATATCACTTGTTCCATTTCATTTAAATTCTTGATTTACCCAATTTATGGAATTCTTGTTCATATTTCAATTCATTTACCCTTGTTACATATAGTCTGGTATATCCTGGTGTTAGGATATATCAATAGCATTCCGATTATTCCGGATGCTAAGCCTTGGACTGGATGGTTACTTTACGAGCTGGGTTTTACCCAGGTCATTAATTAATAGGCCATAGTTGCCTGAGTACTCCTAATGTTGGTTGGGTCTATGCAGTTGGGTATAGATTCGCACTATATTCTGACTGATCAGCAGATTATAGTGCATATGTTGGTTCTTGTTTCCAGTCTTGTTCATTTGGCACTCGCCATCATTGGCAAATTATTATCATATACAGATACAGATGGTTGTTACAACCAACAGCTTATTGTTTCTCTTATTTCTCTTTCTCTATACCATATATATATACTTTTGCAGGCTTGTTGAGCAATTTTGGCTCATTTCTTTTATTGTCACTCCTATTGTTTTACAGTTAAGGTAGAGAATGAAACCCATCAGGACCCGCGTAGTCAAGAAGCGAGTCAAGCAGCGGGACCCTCTTATACCAAGAGTGTTCCTTCCTATTCCAGAAGAGAGTTTTGAAGTGCCAGATCAGGTGTAGCAGGATAAGTAGTAATGTTGGATTGAATAAAAGTTTTGTGTAGTTTGAATAAAAGATTGTGTAGGGAAACTGTAGATAGAATAAAGTTTTGTAATAAAGAGAGTTCTTGAGACAGGTTTTATTTAGTTGGGTTTGTAATAAAGTGTAGTGCATGATTCTTGTTTTTCAAACTCAAACCTTAAAAGATCCTGAGTAGTGATAGTTCGGGGTAATTATTATATTTATATTCCGCCAGAGCAGGTATAGTTGGTAATTGTTGTTAATAATGCCCCAAATCTATACCCCGGATTTGGAGGGTGTTATAGTTGTTACTGTCAACTAACTTTAATTTTATATTCAAATTCACTGTATATTAGTATAATAATTATTTATTAAATTTTATTATATTTAATTGATAAATGGCATGCCATTTGGGCATGCCTTTTGGCAAAAAGTATGCCTATAGGCATGCCTTCGGGGAGTCTCGTGACAGGTACCCTATTTATCAAGCCTGTAGACATAATCTGGATGTTTGGAATCTACAAAGCCTGGAGGTTGTTCAACATATACTTCCTCCTCCAATTCTCCATTGAGAAAAGCACTTTTCACATCCATTTGAAAGACAGTAAACTTTTTGTGAGCAGCATAAGCCAAAAATATCCTTATGGCTTCTGACCTAGCAACTGGTGCAAATGTTTCATCATAATCAATTCCCTCTTGTTGAGAATATCCATTTGCAACCAGCCTTGCCTTATTCCTTGTAATTATGCCATTACTGTCAGTTTTGTTTCTGAACACCCACTTTGTACCAACAACAGATCTATTCTTTGGTCTTGGCACTAGGGTCCAGACTTTGTTTCTTTCAAATTCATTTAACTCTTCCTGCATTACTTGCACCTAATCAGCATCTTGAAGAGTTTCTTCCACTTTATTTGGCTCAGTCTGAGAGAGAAAAGAATTGTAAAGACATTCGTTTGAAGTACCTGTTCTAATTCTGACACCTGCATCAGGATTTTCAATTATCAAATCAGGTGTATGTGATTTAGTCCACTTCCTTGCAGATGGAAGGTTTTCTCTAGAACTGGATGCTCCCCCATGATCCATGCTGTCTTCATTTTCATTTTCTGATGCTCCCCCTGAAACTATGCTCTCTGAGTTGGATTCTTCAGAATTTAGATTTTCAGAACTATCAGAACTTGGCTTGTCAGAACTTGACGAATCAGAATTTGAAGAGCCAGATGTGTGTTCTGATGCTTCTTGAGATGTGGTATGTTCTTGAGTATGCTCCCCCTGCATAGGTGCATCTTCCTTTGGCGTAGTCACCACAGTTTCAATAACATCAAAGTTTAATCCATCAGAGTTTACAGTATCAGGACTTAGACTGTTAGGATTTTCAGTATCACTACTTGAGTCTTCATTTTCAAATCTCAGCTGATCATAATCAATAAAATCTTCAAGACCAGTAATATCATTGTCATCAAAAGAGACATTGATAGATTCCATGACCACTCTTGTTCTCAAATTATAGACTCAGAAGGCTTTTGTGGAAAGTGGATATCCAATAAAGATTCCTTCATCAGCTTTTAGATCAAATTTAGATAGCTGTTCAGGATGAGTCTTGAGAACAAAAGACTTGCATCCAAATATATGAAAGTACTTCAGATTTGGCTTCTTTTTCTTCACCATCTCATATGGTGTTTTTCCTTGCTTGTTAATGAGTGTTGCATTTTGTGAAAAACAAGCAGTCTGCACAGCTTCAGCCCAGAAATAGGTTGGAAGCTTTGCTTCTTCAAGCATTGTACGTGCAGCTTCAATGAGAGTTCTATTCTTCCTTTTAACAACTCCATTTTGCTGTGGAGTTCCAGGAGCAGAAAATTCCTGCTTAATTCCATGATTTTTGCAGAACTCTTCCATTATCAAATTCTTGAACTCAGTGCCATTATCACTCCTTATGGTTTTCACAGAATCTTTGACCAATGTATCCAGATGTTTGACATGATCAATCAAGATAGATGCAGTTTCACTTTTTGTGTGCAAGAAATACACCCATGTGTATCTAGTGAACTCATCCACTATGACCAACGCATATTTCTTCTTTGCAATAGACATGACATTCACTGGACCAAACAGATCAGCATGTAGTAGATGATAAGGCTCAAGAATTGATGATTCAGTCTTGCTCTTGAATGAAGATTTTCTTTGTTTGGCCTTCTGACAAGAATCACAAAGGCCATCAGGAGCAAATACTGACTTTGGCAGTCCTCTCACAAGATCTTTCTTGACTAGTTCATTTATATTGTTGAAATTTAAATGAGAGAGTTTCTTGTGCCAATTCCAGCTTTCTTCAATTGATGCTCTACTCATCAGACAGATTACAGAACCATCAGTACTTGTTGAAAGCTTAGCTTCATAAATGTTACCACGCCTGTATCCTTTTAGAATAACTTTGCCTTTGGATTTACTCACAACTTCACAGTGTTCTTCAAAGAAATCAACATGATAACCTCTGTCACAGATTTGACTTATACTCAGCAGATTATGTTTAAGTCCTGAGACCAGAGCTACTTCTTTAATGATGACATTCCCAAGATTGATATTGCCATATCCCAATATTTTTCCAATATTGCCATCTCCATAAGAAACACTTGGGCAGCTTTCTCCACAAAGTCTGATAGCAGGGCTTTATTTCCAGTCATATGTCCTGAACATCCACTGTCCAGAACTAGAATATTTTTCCTGTTGCCCTGCAATCATAAAGACCACTACTGATTAGTTTTAAGGACCCAGACTTGCTTGGATCCTTTGGCCTTATCAAGTTTGTTAACATTTGCAGCGGATTTAGCATCAGAGTTTATGTTAACATATTTCTTATCAGAACTTACACTATCAGACTTTGAATCAGAATTTACACTAGAAGGAACAATGGAAACTTTCTTCAAAGAAGGTTTTAATTGATAATAATCATAGTACAAACTATGATATTCCTTACTGGTATAAATGGAATGCCATAAACTACCACAATGAAAACAAGGATTTTGTGGTTTATATCTAACAGACTGACTCTTAACTCCTGATTTTGAAGGTAAGGAGTTTATGTTATTATTCTTCCTGCAAAAAGAGGTCAGATGGTTAGAACTTCCACAATTATGACATGTTTTCCTAGGAGCATCAGGAACGGGTATATAATCATTGCTTTTATTCACACCTTCCTTTCCATTCCTATTTTTCCTAGGTGATTTTACCTTGTTTGCATTCTTAACATCTTTCCGCTTATGCTTAAGCTGCTTCTTAGTCATTAAGCCTATGTTTACTTCAGCTGTCTTTTCCTGTTTTAGTTTGTCAGAAGTTAATCCCTCTCTAACTTCTGATTTATCATTATCAGACTTTACAGTTACAAACTTAACAGGTTTTAACTTTAGCTTTTGCTTAACAACAAGCTTAATTTCTACAGTTCCTTTATCATTCTTATCCTCTCCATAACCTAAGCCCTCTTTCCAATTTTCACTACTTAGCAAATTTTGAGTTGTTCTGCCGGAGTTAGTCCAAGTCCTGATTAACTCTCTTTCCTTTTCTAACTCAGTTTTTAGAGATTCATTCATTTTTAGCACTTCATCCCTAACATAAAAAGCATCATCTTTATCCTTCTGAGTTTGATGGAACATAACTAACTCTTTTTCTAAGAAATCATTTCTTTTCTTAAAAGCAAGATTTTCAGAAGTTAATCTTTCACATGTTAAAGTTTGATCTCTATAACTAACAAACATGGTTTTAAGATATCTTCTCAACTCATTAATATCATCAATATGAAAAGCATAAGTAGTCTGAGGTACCTTTGTTTCAGCAGCTTCAGAACTGCTATCAGCACTTTCTTTATCAGCATTTGCCATCAAAGCATAGTTCTCCTCACTTTCAGAGTCTGAGGTGTCTGTCCAGCTTTTCTTCTTTGTGACCAGAGCCTTGCCTTTGTCACCCTTCACTTTCTTGTAATCAGGAGATATGTGGCCTTTCTCACCACAGTTATAGCATTTGACATTGGTATAATCTCCTCTATCATACTTTCCTCCTCTGCCCTCAGATCTTCTGAAATTCTTTTTATCAGAACTTGTGCCTTTCCTGGAAAACTTCTTTCCCTTCCTGAACTTCCTGTATGCAATCTTTGTGATCCCTTTCACCATAAGAGCACACAGCTTCATCATCTCCTCATCAGCATCAGTCTCAGGCAAGCTTTCAGAATTTGAGTCATCATCACTTTCAGAACTTGATGACTCAGTATCAGACTTTGTGAAAAGAGCTTTACCCTTGTCTTTTCTTGAGGTAGCTGCCTTGGGGGATTCTTCTTCAGCCATAAGAGCAAATGTCCTTGACTTTCCTCCTTTCCTCTTGCTTCTTTGTTCCATCTCAAGTTCATGAGTCTTGAGCATTCCATAAATTTCATCAAGAGTTATTTCATCAAGACTGTAGTTGTCTCTTATTGTTGTTGCCTTCAAATCCCAACATTCAGGAAGAGCTAACAGGAATTTAAGGTTTGAATCTTCAAGATCATACTCCTTATTAACCAGTGACAGATCATTCAAGAGTTTGACAAATCTATCATATAAATCAGTCAATGACTCATTAGCCTTTGTGTCAAAGTGTTCATACTCTTGAGTGAGTATTGTCTTCCTATTCTTCTTAATTATATCAGTTCCCTGACACCTTATTCCCAGAGCATCCCATATCTCCTTAGCAGTCTTGCAGTTAATTACCCTGTTTGACATTACATTATCAATGGCACTATGCAGTAAGTGTCGTACCTTAGCATCCTTAGCAATTGATGCGATATCTTCAGCAGTATAATCACTCTTCTCCTTTGGTACGGTCTTTGTTGTTTCACCTGCAACTGCAACAGCGAGCTTGGTTGGTTTGTGAGGCCCTTCCTTGATTCTATCAAGATATTCTGGATCTGTAGCTTCCAGAAACATGGTCATCCTCACCTTCCATATGGCATATTCAGATGGTCTCAGTATGGGAACTCTGATGGTTTCATACCGACTTTGAATTTGTGTCTTTGGAGGTTCTTTAGTTTTGGTAGGCTTAGTTGGAGTTTCTGTGTCAGACATGATTGTGTTTGGATCTTTAACTCTATGTGTGTTAACAGATAGGCTCTGATACCACTTGTTAGGTCACACACACTGTAGAGGGGGTGAATACAGTGTAAAATACAATCAAATCGAACTTTTAATATTTCAAATAACAGAAAACAAACTTTATTGAAACAATAAACTCTGTTACAGTATGGAACTGTTACCTCTCAGTGATGAACAAATATCACGAGAGCTGCTAGGGTTACAATGAATAATCTCTTCGAATATGATCACACTTCTAGTGTAAACCCTATGTCTGTGTTTATATACTACACAGTTACAAGATAATCACTAATTGATATGGAATATAATTCTGCTTCCTAAAATATATCAATCATATATCTTTTCTTCCAAGTATTCCATTCTTCACGGAACTCCTTCTTCATGCATATCTCTTCTTATGTTTATCTCAATCTTCTTTCCTTTAATCATCTACTATCCTTATCTGAACATACTCCAACACTGAAGTTCTGATATCCATCTTCTGATGATTATCTCCTGATAATATAAGTACTGATATCCTTAAGTCCTGACTTCCAGTAAGTACTGATTTATCCTGTTTAAGTAAGATCTGAAAACTAAACATAAATCATATTAGCCATGACATTATCAAATATATCTAACATATCTATTTCAAGGAACAGTTATGCACTTGTGATGGTGGATGATTTCTCAAGATACACTTGGGTAGAGTTCATGAACTCTAAAGATGAAACTCCACATATCATAATTGAGCACATTAAGAAGATAGAAAAACAGGCCGAGGATTACAATTGTGTGAAAAGACTGAGAAGTGACAATGGAACAGAATTCAAAAATGCTACATTAAGTGGATTCTGCAAAGGCAAAGGCATTGTTCAAGAGTTTTCAGCTGCCAGGACACCTCAACAAAATGGAGTAGTTGAGAGAAAGAACAGAACATTGGTTGAAGCTACGAGAACAATGATACAAGATGCCAAGTTGCCAACAAGTTTCTGGGAAGAGGTTGTCAACACTGCATGTTATACACAGAACATATATCTCATTAACAAGGCACATGGCAAGTCGCCCTACTCAATCATGTCCAAGAGAAAGCCTACTGTAAAGCATCTTCATGTGTTTGGAATCAAGTGTTACATTTTAAAAGACAATTCTGAATATATGGGAAAATTTGACTCAAAGGTCTTTGAAGCAATTTTTCTCGGATATTTACTGGAAAGAAAGCCTACAAAGTCTATGTGATTGATTAAAAGAAGATCATGGAAAGCACAGATGTGACCTTTGATGATGACAAGTGTCCAGGCTTAGAATGCCTTGATGACAATGAAGCTGAAGCCCTTGCATTTGATAACCTCAACATTGATAGTGATTCTGATGGAGAAGATGAAGTTAATGCGCAACAAATGATGTATGAAGAGTCTTCTGAGCAAGAAAATCATGGGAATGGAAGCTCGTCTCAAACACCTGAATTTGATGGCACAAACTTAGGGGGAGAAAGAGAAGAAGGGTCCACCAGTCATATCAATAATGAAGAAAATGATGAAGGCACTAGTCAACAAATACACACAAGAAAGTAGGATGAAAGTCACTCTAGAGAAGCAATTATTGGTGATCCTACTGCTGGTATGAGGACTAGAAGTGCAACAGCTAATGAGTGCATACATGCATGTTTTCTATCTCAAGTGGAGCCTAAGAAAATTGATGAAGCTCTACTCGATCCTGACTGGATATCTGCCATGCAGGATGAGCTAAATCAGTTTGAAAGAAGTAAAGTCTGGAAGTTAGTTCCTGCACCAAAGAACAGAAGTATTATTGGAACAAAATGGGTGTTCAGGAACAAAATGAATGAAAATGGTATAGTTACCAGAAACAAAGCAAGGTTGGTTGCTAAAGGCTACTCAGAAGAAGAAGGAATTGATTATGATGAAACTTTTGCTCTTGTTGCAAGACTTAAAGCTATAAGAATTTTTCTAGCATTTGCTGCACACTCAAATTTCAAAGTGTATCAAATGGATGTCAAAAGTTCTTTTCTGAATGGTGAGTTAGAAGAAGAAGTTTATGTGCAACAGCCTCGTGGCTTTGAGGATCCAAAATTTCCTAACTTTGTATATAAGTTACTCAAGGCTCTATATGGACTAAAGCAAGAACCTAGAGCTTGGTATGACACACTGTCAGATTTCTTACTAAAGTATAGTTTTACTAGAGGAACCATAGACAAGACTCTCTTCTACAAGAAACATGGTGAATATATGATCCTAGTTCAGATCTATGTGGATGATATCATCTTTGGTTCTACTAATGATAAGTTGTGCCAAAGATTTTCCAAGCTTATGCAGAGTGAATATGAAATGAGTATGATGGGGGAACTGAGTTACTTCAACAAAGTTGGATGAGGATAAAAAGAGAGAGAATGTAGATATCTCAAGCTACAGAGGGATGATTGGATCATTGCTTTACTTAACAGTAAGTAGACCAGACATCATGTTTGCAACATGTCTATAAGCAAGATTTCAAGCCAATCCAAAAGAATCATATTTGATGGACATAAAGAGGATTTTCAGATATTTGAAGGGAACTCCAAACTTGGGATTATGGTATCCTAAGGGAACTGGTTTTGAAGCTGTTGGATACACAGATGCAGATTTTGCTAGATGCAGGGTTGACAGAAAGAGTACCAGTGGAAGCTGTCAATTTCTTGGACAAAGACTTGTATCTTGGTACAACAAGAAACAACAATCTGTATCAACCTCTATAGCTGAAGTTAAATACATAGCTGCAGGGAGTTGTTGTGCTCAAGTGCTTTGGATTAGAAATCAGCTAATGGATTATGGCATAGTGTTACACAAAATTCCTATCATGTGGTGACAATACTAGTGCTATATATATAGTAACTAATCCAGTAAATCATTCTAGGACAAAACACATTGATGTGAGGTATCATTTCATTAGAGAACATGCTACTAATGGTACCATTGAGCTCATTTTTGTACCAACAGAAAAACAACTAGCTGATATTTTTACTAAACCTTTGGATGAAGCAACTTTCACTAGACTTGTAAGTGAAATTGGAATGCTCAATTCTTCATCCTAAGGCAAGAACTCAGCTAATGTTGTGTAGCAGATTATTCTCCACTAAATCAAAATTAATATGATTAAATTGGAAATTAACTGAAATATGAATTATAAATATTTTAGAAATCTCTGTATATTTGTCTTTCAAATTCATTTAACTTGGAATTTTTCAAATTCTGAGTAAACTGCTTAGGTGTTAATTTACATCCTTAATATTTAAAATTAACTGAAGGCAAAATTACAATAACTAAAAGTATCTAGCAAATTGAGTTCTCGATAAGTTTGAATTGACTTCTCGACAAGTCATTTTGAGAATTCTCGAGTAAGTCCTCGATAAGTCAACTTACTGACTTCTCGAGTGACTTCTCGATAGGTTTAAAATGACTTATCGACAAGTCCTTGTAGAGTTCTCTAATAATGTTCATTCACAGAGTTCTCTACAAGTACAATTCTTGACTTATCAATAACTCAGAATTGAAATAATTTAAACTGATAAATTATTTTGGTAAATTACGTTTGGAAAATTTATTCTAATTTTATTTCCAATTTATTCAAATAAAAGTTAAAATTGATTCAGTCTGCTTTTTGGACAAACTGGGTATTTATTTGATATTTCGATAAGTCAAGTTTGAGTTCTCTATAAGAGTAATTTGAAATGACTTCTTGACATGTACTTCATTTCTTTAAATGACTTCTCGATAGACAACTCCAAATGTCTATTTTTGAGTTCTCGACAAGTCATCTACTTTCACTATAAATACCCAGATTTATCGATTAATTTGAATTTGGGATTTTTCAAAATTCTAAGTAAACTAAATATTTATTACTTCATATCCTCAGTATATGAACTTAATAAATAACTGATCAAAAGAAGCAAAAGGTATGAAAAATTGAACAAATTTAATTCATAAATTCTGTTCAAAAAATACTTTTGACATACTTATCTCTAATTTCTCTGACTTATTGACACATTTACATGATTATATGATTTCTTGTTTACGTGGAAATAGGTTAGTTCAGTGTTAGTAGACTAGTACATCATTTGTGTTGTTTTGAGTATGCTGATAGTGGTTAATTTATTTGACTGAATGCTGATAGGAGGAGTTACTATTTGTGTAGGGAGTACGTGCTTATTTTTATGGGGAATAGTCACTCTCTAAAGTAACTAATATTCTTGAGTACTTGCATTGAGAATAATAACTAGTCATTCCTAACTGTCTAATATGCATATGTGTTTATTATTCGTATTATCCGGGTAACTCAAGAGTCTATTGGTTTCTATCTTTAATCCCTCTGTAAATTAAAAATGCCTCCCACTTTATTATTCATCAACACTCTCTTTCTAATAAACGTTTTAGCCTCAAAACTCACTTATTGTTCTTTTCGCTCCAATGGCTGCCCCCGTTTTTCACACACTCAACCACGGTCTTTATCTTTCAGCTCGGAACTTGACTGACGATAAGGTCTATTATGACCCTTTTGGACTTCAAATCTGCATCAAAGGGATCGTATGCTGCCCTTTTGATCTTCCACGAGAGATCTTTGATGAACTCTCATGGGATGATCAACTTGATATTCTTTTCTTCGAGATGGAAGTCTCTCTCGAGCAGGAGAGACGAGCCAGGGTGGCTGAGCAGCAAGTACAGGAGAGAATCATCTCTCTTGCAAACTCCATGTCCAGGGCTTACGAGCGCAGGGCAAGGAGATTGGAGGCAGAGAAGAAAGAGTCCAAACTAGAGTAGTTAGGATTAGGATTTACTTGTTAAATCTATATCTTGATGTACTCAGTTTCTATTATTAATGAAATCTAAATTCTTCTCTAAGTATTCTTTTGTTTGTGTAATGATTCCTATGTGCTTATATCTATATTGAATTTTGCCTTCTCTGTAATAATGCTTGCAACTAAAATATCTTGCAATGTATTTGTCTAATGAAACTCCAAAAAGATACATTTGTTCAATGCATTACAGGTTTATACAAGACATCAACAGGGAATTCAAATAATCAATTCACATGTATTTGTGCTAAAACTACAGCTAAAACAATTCAAAACCAAACTGCAGTTTAACCAGGCACATCAATACAAACACAAACTCAAACACAATCCCACTCAGGTAACTCTCAAAAGGAACCTGTTTTATCAAAGGACAAAATCCCTAAAATGTTCTTCTGTTATTTTGTTGTTTGAGAAAAAGGAACTGGTATCACAAATATGGAAATTTATCAGCTTTTCATGAATATCACTAATTCACCTTCATGTGCAAAACAGTCTTAACAGACTGATAGGTTTGAGGGTAGTACTCCTGAGGGGGAGCTATCTAAATCGTCTCCAATTCAATTGGAGGTTCCTCAAGAAGGAACAACTCCCCTCATAACTCTAACAGAGGCTGCCCTAGCAGTCAAAACTAAAAGAACAATTGCCTATGACAATGTCATAAGAAAGGAAAGCTTAGCACATTCAAGTGCTAGTGTGTTGCAAGACACACAAGGGTTTGAGGCTGGTGCACATGGCAGTAACCCAGTCAAATCCCCTCCAATTCAATTGGAGGTTCCCACTACAAGTGGAGGACAACACACTGTCATAACCACAGAAAAATCTGTGAGTCAAACTGTGACCCCAGTCATAGATGCTTATGCACTCATTTTTCTGGTGAAATGAGTATGATTAGCCCTATATGGTCTTCCCCTAATCATATGATCCCAGATTAACTCTCCTCATCCACCTCTTATTTCTGTAGGACAAACAACAATTGAGCCTTTCATATGAGAATGAGAGATAGATCGAGAGAAAAACAGAAAATAAGAGAGGCAGGATCCTTCCTGGCAAAAGGAGAGATAAAATAAGTGTCTGGATTTAGCAATCCTTGTGAGGTAACTATGACTCTTAAAAGTCAAGAGACTAGTGCAGTGAGAAGTAGTGAGACTACTTATTTAAAAGAACAGAGAGCTTAGGATTTTCCTATTCTAATCTACTTGGTAAACTCATCACTACAGACTTCACTAAAACTTGAAGCTGCTGATAGTGTTCTACATGAACATTGACAAAAGCTTGAACAATGTGCATCTAGCTGGATCTTTCTTCCTGAAGATAAGGTCAAAAATAGGGAGAATATATCTAAATACCAAAACAGCTAATGGATGTTGCCAGATAATAATATTCTTTTTTTGATAAGGGGAGAAGGAATATTTTCTTGATAAGGGGAGAAGGAAGAATAAATCTAAATGCAACTCTGCAAAAGAAGATTAGATGGGGAAATTGGGTTCTTGGGTTCTGCATTTAGATAAAGTTTTGACATCATCAACCAGAACTTGTGCATAATTTCATAATGAACAAGTTAGGGGAGATTGTAATATATAATAGATGATGTCAAAGATTACTGAAGCTGAAAATATCATTAGCAATCAGTTAAGCTTGGGGACAATCCTAAGTAAGTTGTATTGTTATCTAAACTTGTATTCTGTACTTGTAACACTTAAAGTCCGTAAAAATACAAAGGAGCAGACTAGAGTCTTTTTCCTAAAACAGTATCAAGCCTAAGGATTCTATCTGGAAGAAGATCAAGAAGATCATGCCTCAGAAGAATTTTGAAGAAGCTTGGAATTGAATAAATCTGTTTGGAGACAAAATGTTCTAAGTCAAGATCTCTACTAGTCACAGATTTAATGTTATAGAGAAGTCATTCGAGAACTCTATAATGACTTATCGAGAAGTCATTCAAACTCCAGAGAGTACCGACGAATAAGCAATATCTACTCGACGGATGAGCTATATATATCCACTCGATTGATGAATAACATCTACTCGACATATGAACAATATCTACTCGACGGATAAGCTATACATCTACTCGATGGATGAACAATATCTACTCAACGGATGAAGCAATATCCATCGGGAGTAGAGAAGTAAGGAAAGTTACTCAAAAACTCAAAAAGATATCGACAAGTCATTCCTTCACTAGAGAACTCAGAGTTATTGAGAAGTGTATATCCATTCGAGAACTCAGAGATATCTAAAAGGCAAGTGAAGTTATGAAGACTAGAGATCTCGATGAGCTAAAGACCTCTACAAGCCGAACTCATTATGGAGTACCAGGAATCTCGATAAGCCTTTATACTAATCAAGATATCAAGTGTTCAAATGAATCAATCTGGAGATCTCGAAGTACAGTCTCAAAGTATAGAATTGCAGATCAGTTTAATATCCAAGATAAACAATCAATAAACAATCCAACAGCTGGATTGACAAGTCTACAAAAAGCAGTTTGAAGAGTGTGCAAGATCAATGGTAAAGATTAACTGATAGAGGAAGATTAAAGTAAACACGGGATGCTAAAGATATGCTAAGCCAGAAATGAAAGATTTGCTTTTGTATAAATAGAAATGACAAGTGACAGTTTAGAAAAGCTAATAGCATGTTTATTATCCACTGTATAAACCAGCAGTTAACTGAGCTATAAAGTTAACACTAGTCCTCTAGTTAGAGGTAACAATTTAGATAAAAATTCTTGTGACACTCTCGAAAAGATGATGAGCTCTTTAACTTATAAGAGCTTATAAATTTTATAGCAAAGCATCTTAATTTTTAATACAAAAATTAAGTGAGTTTTGAAGATCTGTGTTCTTTATTTTATGCACGTTTAATTTCTGCATGAACACCTTTCTATACAAGATTTAATTTACTTTGTTCGACCATTATCTTTCAAGAAAAGCCTAAAATCAGAAAAACACATTCACCCCCCCTGTGTGTGATTCATTACCTAACACTATACATTCATTATATATTTATTTTTTATGGATGGCTGAGGCGCTTGATTAGCTTAAGCATATTTGCTACAAAAGTATATCATGTAAGTATTTTACTTTAATGTCCACTATCCAGATCATATTATTTCACAAATGATAGATTTTTTTTAAAATAAAATATTTTAAAAGTGCACAAAATAATTATATATTATACGATAAAAATGACAATATCTGCAAATTTTCGGAGTTGGGGAGTGAAATAAAATATGCTTAAGGAAGTATCTTGTAGCTGAATTATGTAAATGTCATTATATTTATAATAATTTTTTCTTAAATTTTGGTACTATATTTGTATGATCAGGTTGAGAAGATCTCTGTATGAAGCTTCTGGAAAGGACATATAAAGTTATTGGGCTTTATGCAAAACATTGCGTTGAACAGAGGAACTAGGTATTCCTTCAGTGTGCCGATAATAATACAATATTTATATTATAAGTGAAGTTACTGGAAATTTGATGCACTACTTTTTATAAAGTCCAGTAACTCTAATTAATAAAATTCAACACATATCTGAACTTTCTATGATCCCAGCTTTTAGCTAGCACATGTTGATAAGGCGTGAAAGATCATTAGCTTCTGCCCATTTTCAACAAGTGTATTGTAAAAATATATAACTAAATAAAATATGGATGAGTTGATTATTTTTAGCTGAAAAATCTTAGAGATAATATAAATGACACGACTATATCAGAATTCACTAGAATTAACATAACTATGTCATCTGATACAAGGGTTCAAAAGGAGATTTAAATAGTACAAGCAAAAAATCTGGAAACTAATTTTAATTCTTAATAAAATGGGAAAAATTATTTTATCTATTTAGCTCTTGGATCTAATGTGTTTTAGATAATATAATTAAGCAAGAAGATGATTTTAACATATCTTATTTTTAAGTAATTTGGTTTCTATATAGTGAAGATAGTTAAGCAGTAAGTTGGTTTCTATATGATTTTGTATCTTCTAATAGTTGAAATTTCTAGATTGCAACCTAAAAGTGATCTGCATATAGTTTTATGTCCACGTGAAAACTTGAAACGCAACTTATAGATGATCCACCAGTGTGGGGAATACTATAGATGTTCCTATTGGTGAGTGGGATGTTATTCAATTTGTGGTAAAAAAATTCTGGTAATATTTTGAAGATACAGTGCTTTAATTTGTTGGTTACATTCTATCTTATTATGTTAGATATATTTGATAATGTCATGTCTAATATGATTTGTGTTTAGTTTTCAGATCTTACTTAAACAGGACAAATCAGTACTTAACTGGAAATCAACACTTATACTGAAGTCAGAACTTAAGTTGTCAGAACTTAAGTTATCAGGAGATATTTATTAGGAGATAATATCAGGACTTAAGGAGACTTTCAGATAAGGAAGGCGGCTGATTGAAAGGAAAGAAGATCAAGACAAACGCAAGAAAAGATATGCATGAAGAAGGAATTCTATGGAGAATAGAATACTTGGAAGAAAAGATAACTAGTTGATATATATTAGGAAGCAGAATTATATTCCATATCAATTAGCGATTATCTTGTAACTGTGTAGTATATAAACACAGACATAGGGTTTACACTATATGTGTTATCATTATCGAGAATAATATTCATTGTAACCCTAGCAGCTCTCGTGATAATTTGTTCATCACTGAGAGAGGACAGTTTCATATTGTAACAGAGTTTAATAAAGTTTGTTTTCTGTTACTTGTGTTCTTTTAATTCGATTTGATTGTGATAAACACTATATTCAACCCCTTCTACATTGTGTGTGACTTAACAAGTGGTATCAGAGTAGATCTGTTAACACACAAACAGTTTAAGATCCAAAATCAATCATGTCTGAAGCAGAAACTCCAACCAAGTCCACCAAAACTGAAGAACCTCCAAAGACAAATCCATAGTCGATATGAGACTATTAGAGTTTCCATACTGAAACCATTTGAATATCCCATATGGAAGGTGAGGATGTCTATGTTTCTGGAAGCTACAGATCCAGAATATCTTGACAGAATCAATGAAGGACCTCACAAGCCAACCAAACTCGCTGTTGCAGTTGCAGGTGAACCAACAAAGTATATACCAAAGGAGAAGAGTGATTACAGTGCTGAAGATATCTCTTCAATTGCTAAAGATGCTAAGGTACGACACTTGCTGCATAGTGCCATTGATAATGTCATGTCAAACACGGTAATTAACTACAATACTGTAAAGGATATATGGGAAGCCTTGGAGACAAGATGCCAGGGAACTGATTCAATTAAGAAAAACAGGAAGACTATACTCACTCAAGAGTATGAGCACTTTGACTCAAAGTCTGATGAGTCATTAACTGGCTTATATGACAGATTTGTCAAACTCTTGAATGATTTGTCACTAGTTGACAAGGAATATGATCTTGAAGATTCAAATCTTAAATTCCTGTTAGCTCTTCCTGAAAGTTGGGATTTGAAGGCCACAAATATATGAGACAACTATAATCTTGAAGAAACAACTCTTGATGAAATTTATGGGATGCTCAAGACTCATGAACTTGAGATGGAACAAAAAAGCAAGAGGAAAGGAGGAAAGTCAAGGACAGTTACTCTTAAGGATGAGGAGGAATCTCCCAAAGCAGCTACCTCAAGGAAAGGCAAGGGAAAAGCTCTCATCACAAAGTCTGATACCGAGTCATCAAGTTTTGATAGTGATGATGACTCAGAAACTGAAAGTTTGCCTAAGTTGGATGCTGATGAAGAGATGATGAAGCTGTGTGCTCTTATGGTGAAAGGAATCACAAGGATTGCATACAGAAAATTCAGAAAGGGAAAGAAGTTTTCCAAGAAAGGTGCAAGTTCTGATAAGAAGGGTTTCAGAAAATCTGAAGGCAAAGGAGGAAAGTCTGACAGAGGAGATTACTCAAATGTCAAATGCTACAACTGTGGTGAGAAAGGACACATATCTCCTGATTGCAAGAAAGTGAAGAGTGACAAAGGCAAGGCTCTTGTCACAAAGAAGAAAAGCTGGACAGACACTTCAGATTCTGAAAGTGAGGAGAACTATGCCTTGATGGCAAATGCTGATAGCAGTTCTGATGCTGTTGAGTTAAAGGTACCTCAAACTACTTATGCCTTTCATACTGATGATATTAATGAGTTGAGAAGATATCTTAAAACTATGTTCATTAGTTATAGAGATCAAAATTTAACATGTGAAAGATTAACTTCTGAAAATCTTGCTTATAAAAAGAGGAATGATTATTTATAAAAAGAGTTAGTCATGTTCCATCAAACTCAGAAAGATAGAGACGATACTTTCTATGTTAGGGATGAAGTACTTAAAATGAATGAATCTCTAAAAACTGAGTTAGAAAAGGAAAAAGAGATTATCAGGACTTGGACTAACTCTGGCAGAACAACTCAGAATTTGTTAAGTAGTGGAAACTGGAAAGAAGGCTTAGGTTATGGAGATGATAAGAATGATAAGGGAACTGTAGAGATTAAGCCTATAGTTGTTAAACAAAAGCCAAAGGTAAAACCTGTTAAGTTTGTAGCTGTAAAGTCTAATACTGAGAAATCAGAAGTTAAAGAGAAATTAAATTCTGACAAACTAAAACAGGAAAAGCCAACTGAAGTTAACATAGGCTTAATGACTAAGAAGCAGCTTAAGCATAAGCTGAAAGATGTTAAGAATGTAAACATGGTAAAGCCGCCTAGGAAAAATAGGAATGGAAAGGAAGGTGTGAATAAAAGCAATGATTATAAGCCTGTTCCTAATGCTCCTAGAAAAACATGTCATAACTATTGAAATTCTAACCATCTGGCTTCTTTTTGCAGGAAGAATAAGAACATAAACTCCTTACCTTCAAAGTCAGGAGTTAAGAGTCAGTCTGTTAGATATAGGCCACAAAATCCTTGTTTTCATTGTGGTAGTTTATGGCATTCCATTTATACTTGTAAGGAATATCATAGTTTGTACTATGATTATTATCAAATAAAACCTTCTTTAAAGAAAGTTACAATTGTTCCTTCTAGTGTAAGTTCTGATGCAAAGTCTGATACTGTAAATGCTGATAAGAAAACTGTTAACATAAATTTTGATGCTCAATCCGCTGCAAATGTTAACAAACTTAATAAGGCTAAAGGATCCAAGCAAGTATGGGTCCTTAAAACTAATCATTAATGGTCTTTGTGATTGTAGGGCAACAGGAAAAACATCCTAGTTTTGGACAGTGGATGTTCAGGACATATGACTGGAAATAAAGCCCTGCTATCAGACTTTATGGAGAAAGCTGGCCCAAGTGTTTCTTATGGAGATGGTAACATTGGAAAAACACTGGGATATGGCAATATCAATCTTGGGAATATCATCATTGAGAAAGTAGCTCTGGTCTCAGGACTTAAACACAATCTGCTCAGTGTTAGTCAAATCTGTGACAGAGGTTATCATGTGGATTTCTTTGAGGAACACTATGAAGTTGTAAGAAAATCTACAGGAAAAGTTGTTCTGAAAGGATACAGGCATGGCAACATTTTTGAAGCTAAGCTTTCAACAAGTACTGATGGTTCTGCAATCTGTCTGTTGAGTAGAGTATCAATTGAAGAAAGCTGGAATTAGCACAAGAAACTCTCTCATTTAAATTTCAACAATATAAATGAACTAGTCAAGAAAGATCTTGTGAGAGGATTGCCAAAATCAGTATTTTCTCCTGATGGCCTTTGTGATTCATGTTAGAAGGCAAAACAAAGAAAATCTTCATTCAAGAGCAAGACTAAATCATCAATTCTTGAGCCTTATCACCTACTACATGTTGATCTATTTGGTCTAGTGAATGTCATGTCTATTGCAAAGAAGAAATATGCTATGGTCATAGTGAATGAGTTCATCAGATACACATGGGTGTATTTCTTGCACACAAAAAGTGAAACTGCATCTATTTTGATTGATCATGTCAAGCAACTGGATAAATTGGTCAAAGATTCTGTGAAGATCATAAGAAGTGATAATGGCACTGAGTTCAAGAATTTGATTATGGAAGAGTTCTGCAAAGACCATGGAATAAAGTAGGAATTTTCTGCTCCTGGAACTCCACAACAAAATGGAGTTGTTGAAAGAAAGAATAGAACTCTTATTGAAACTGCACGAATTATGCTTGATGAAGCAAAGCTACCAACCTATTTTTGGGCTGAAGCTGTGGAGACTGCTTGTTTTACTCAAAATGCAACACTCATTAACAAGCATGGAAAGACACCATATGAGATGGTGAAGAAAAAGAAGCCAAATCTGAAGTATTTTCATGTATTTAGATGCAAGTGTTTTGTTCTTAAGACTCATCCTGAACAGCTATCCAAATTTAATCTAAAAGCTGATGAAGGAATTTTTGTTGGATATCCACTTTCCACAAAAGCCTTCAGAGTCTACAATTTAAGAACAAGGGTAGTCATGGAATCTATCAATGTCTCTTTTGATGATAAGAAGATTACTGGACTTGAAGATTTCAATGATCATGATCAGCTGAGATTTGAAAATGAAGTTTTAAATTCTGATACTATAAATCCTGACAGTCTAAATCCTGATACTGCAAACTCTGATGGATTAAACTCTGATATTATTGAAACTGTGGTGACTATGCCAAAGGAAGATGCACCTGTGCAGGGGGAGCATACTGAAGATACAACCACATCTCAAGAAGCATCAGAACCTACAACTGGCTCTTCAAGTTCTGATTCATCAAGTTCTGATGAGCCAAGTTCTGATAATTCTGGAAACTCAAATTCTGAAGGATCCAACTCAGAGAGCATAATTTCAGGGGGAGCATCAGAAAATGTTGATGAAGACTACATGGATCAAGGGGGAGCATCCAGTTCTAGAGAAAATCTTCCATCTGTAAGGAAGTGGACTAAAGCACATACACCTGACTTAATTATTGGAAATCCTGATGCAGGTGTCAAAACTAGAACAGCTACATCAAATGAATGTCTCTATAATTCTTTTCTTTCTCAGACTGAACAAAAGAAAGTGGAAGAAGCTCTTCAAGATGCCGATTGGGTGCGAGCAATGCAGGAAGATTTAAATGAATTTGAAAGAAATAAAGTCTGGACCCTAGTGTCAAGACCAAAGAACAGATCTGTTGTTGGTACAAAGTGGGTGTTCAGAAACAAAACTGATAGTGATGGCATAATTATAAGGAATAAAGCAAGGCTGGTTGCAAAAGGATATTCTCAATAGGAGGGAATTTATTATGATGAAACATTTGCACCAGTTGCTAGATTGGAAGCCATAAGGATATTTTTGGCTTATGATGCTCACAAAAAGTTTACAGTCTTTCAAATGGATGTGAAAAGTGCTTTTCTCAATGGAGAATTGGAAGAGGAAGTATATGTTGAACAACCTCCAGGCTTTGTAGATTCCAAACTTCCACATCATGTCTACAGGCTTGATAAAGCACTTTATGGCCTTAAGCAAGCTCCAAGAGCATGGTATGAGTCCTTAGCTCAGTTTCTTCTGGAAAGTGGATTTAACAGAGGAACTATTAACAAAACACTGTTCTACCTCAACCATGGAAAGGACTTACTTTTGTTGCAAATATATGTTGATGATATCATTTTTGGTTCTACAAATGACAGACTTTGCAAGAAGTTTTCCAAACTGATGCAGTCAAGATATCAAATGAGTATGATGGGGGATCTTAGCTATTTTCTGGGCCTTCAAGTCAAGCAGAATGAAGAAGGCACTTTTATTTGTCAATCCAAGTACACCAGAAATTTGCTGAAGAAATTTGGAATGCAAGATTGTTCAAGTGCATCCACTCCCATGGCCACTGCAACAAAATTGGATAAGGATACTGGTACATCAGTAGATATTACTGATTACAGAGGTATGATTGGCTCACTACTCTATCTTACTGTAAGTAGACCTGATATCATGTATGCTACCTGTCTTTGTGCAAGATTTCAAGCAGATAGAAGAGAACCTCACTTAACAGCTGTGAAAAGAATTTTCAAGTACCTTAAGGGTACAGCTGATATGGGATTATAGTATCCTAGAGAATCCGACTTTAAGCTAATAGGTTACACAGATGCAGATTTAGCAGGATGCAAAATTGACAGGAAAAGCACAAGTGGAAGCTGCCAATTTCTTGGAGGCAGATTGGTTTCTTGGTTTAGAAAGAAATAGAAGTCAATTTCCATATCAACTGCAGAAGCAGAATACATTGCTGCAGGAAGCTGTTGTGCACAGATTCTTTGGATGAAGAATCAGCAACTGGATTATGGGTTAGAATTTTCTAAAATTCCTATTTACTGTAATAATCAAAGTGTTATTGCTATGACAGGTAATCCAGTTCAACACTCAATGATAAAGCACATCAGCATTAGGTACCACTTCATAAGGGAACATGTGGATGAAGGTACAGTGGAATTGCATTTTGGTCCAACAGATCAACAACTAGCAGATATCTTCACAAAACCACTGTGTGAAGCTACTTTTACAAGATTGGTAAATGAACTTGGAATGGTTTCAGGTTCTTTCTCTAAATCTGCTTAGTTTATGTTCTATTACATCAGACTCTACGATCAGTATTTACAGATATTACTATATTTGTGTATTATGTGCTTAATTTGAAATTTGCTTAAGTGTTGATTGTTGTCTGATGTGAATTTCTAAACTCTGATAGTGATATGCATGTTTCTGTGACTATTCAATCCAATAAGGATAATTGTGCTAGATGTTAAACTAGTAGTCTTTAATATACTAAAGATCCCATATTTGAAGTAATTGTTTATGCGGAAATCTTTTAACACAAGCAAATTCTGATATTGAGCTTAGTTAAAGTTTACTTTGTGTATCTTGTTACTAAGTCAAAAACTAGAATAGTGCTTCTTATCTGTTAAGTTCTGATGTTAGTAAATCTGGTGAATATACTAAGTGCTGATAAACCTCACTTATCAAAAGAAATAGAAAAAGAAAAAGAAATAAAAATCAGGTACTCCTTTGAGATCTAGAGTAAAAAATGTGGAAGGGAAGACCCAAGTGCATTGCTGGTATTAAGTTATATGCATTAGAAAAGCAAAATAAAATTTTCTTGGTGACTTTTCAGACTTTATGATTACTGGAGAAATACTCTGATAATAGCATAAATTCTGATAAGCAGTCGTGACTCACTTACACTGAGAAGCCATTGTAAAATAGAATTTGAAAAGACGCATAAAATGAGCACAAAACAGTTGAGGTGGACTCATGCATGAACTCATTCTATAGTAGACTTCAGAATAATGACAGATTTTGAGCGAAGTTCTTAGTTATGCCTTATTTCTAAGATGTACTGAAGTGAATCAGACTTTAATCTTTATCTGATATTTAGCTTACTGCACACACATACACTCCATATGAATAATGAAAATTACTGTGGTGATAAATGTTATTTTAGATGAACAGATTAATTGTCAGTTGCATAAATTCTGAGGACAAGTTATGATGGAAATTCTGATGATTAAGTTCTGAAGAAACGAAATCAGTATCTGTGTGAAGAATTACAGAAATCATCGAATGTATTTGTTTGATATATAAATGAAATTTCACTTTATTGCAAGATTTTGTCTCTGAGTCGTTTCATATTCTGATGACCTTTTAAATCCTGATAATAATCAAGTTCTGATGCTGACGTGACAGTATTTATTTACTTGGTTTATTTTTGGTCATTATCTCACTGGTCATATTTTTTTTACAGAATATTGGTAAAGCAGTAATAATCATTTATTTAGTGGGAACAGTTTTTTTTAAAATAAAAAAACTGAACGTCCTTGATTAATGGGATTACTGGATAAGTGGAACGGTTTTTCTCCTTGAAAAGTGCATGTGATAAGTAAAGATTACTGAATACCCGTGCCCATTAATTATCTTTTACTGCTGCATGTCTGACAGGTGTCTCAACGGCTATATTTTACCATGTATAAGTAAAAGAGCGAAAAGATTATAAAATCTTTTATTCACTTTTATACTTTATCTCTCTCTTTTTACTCTTATACTCTCACTATTTTCTGACGCTTTATCATACAGACATTTTATCAAACACCTTACAAGAAACCTTATTTCTCACTTATTTCTCATGGAACTCAAGGATTTGATTGTAAATGGAGCCAAGTTTGTACCAAACAACTATGTTGCAATCTTGAACAAGGCTGAAGCTCCATCTGATTTGCACTTTGTGCAAGATTTTTTAGCAAATAGTGAGATTGGGTATGCTTTGACCCAACCTCACACTATCTCAAGCCAACAAGTTCTGACATTTTGGAGAACTGGGATTTTTAATGATGGTGGTGCTACTGGTACTCCAAGCATCGTATTTGAAGTCAATGATGTTGAGCATGTGGTTACTCCTGGAGCAGTTCGTAAAGTTCTCCACTTACCAGAAGGCTGTACTTTTTCAACAGTGGAGGACCCTGTTCTACAGCAGCTCATGGCCAGTTTGGGTTATGAGAAGAGTTTGGGAAAGCTTGGACAGTTGAAAAGGGCAAATATCAAGAAGGAATGGAGCTTTTTCTTCGATTGTATCACTAAGGCATTCGCCAATAAGTGCTCCAACTTTGATGCCATTCCAATCATGAGTCAGCAAATCGGGTATGCTCTTATTCATCAAACACACTTTGATTTTGCAAGTGCTGTGCTAGGATTCATAGGGGATAGGATGACAGAGGATAGGAATGTCGTATACTTTGCTAGATTCTGTCAACTTATATATAATTTTTGTTGTGCTGATGAACCCCAACCTACCACTGATTTAATTCCACCCTTTAAGATTGCAAAAAGGGCTTTTAATGATTTGTTAAATGCTGACATTAAGAAGAAAATGGTTAGACCCTTACATATACCTCGGTCTGTAAAACAGATTCTTGTAAATGTTGATCCTCAAACCTACACATCTGTTTACCCTGATGTTCAACCCACCAGCACATCCCAGCCACCACAACAACCATCAGAACATACCACATCTACACCTCAAACTTCTCAACCTCAACCTACTCAACCCTCCATCAGGACATATTTCAAACCATCACAGACATCTCAACCTTCACCATCAGCACATCCTGTGAAGCCTTCATCTTCCAAACCTAAGAGGACAAAGACTGTACCTCAGACACAATAGAAGAGAAGGAGGATTGTTCTGAGGGATGAGTCAGACAGTGAGGAACAGGTTCCAGTATCAGAATCTGTTATTGTAGAAGCTGAGAAGGTCTCTTCTCAGAAGGATGTTGAAATTGGGAGTTCTAGGCCCCTAAAAAGGCTTAAAAAGCTAAATTCTGATAAAGCTCCCAAAGTCTCTCCATCTGCAAAGAGACATAAAAAGCAAAGAGCCAGGAGGGATGTCAGTATATCATCACATTCTGAAGAAACTTTGGAAGAAGCAGCTCAGGAAGGGGGTCCGGAATCTCTGATCCCAACATAATCAATTGTTGTTGAATTACTTCCTTCAGCACAACCAGAAACTGCTCAAGACAGACTGCCTACTCCTCCCATGTCTCCTGTAAATGAACCAGTACATACTAAAGACCCAGGCACAAGTGCTGAGATTGATATTCACAACCTGATTGTGCCTGAGGTTCTGTACTTGGAAGCTCCACCAACTCAAATTACTCCACCAACAACCCCAATTCTGGATGCTGATTTTAATGAAGATATTCCTATTACACCTATTCTGAATCTGGATGATGAAAATCAAGTTTTAGGTGGGCATCAAGATTTGGCTGTTGATCATAACTTAGTTGGAGATCAGCACTTAGAGGATGATGTTGAAGCATCAATAGCCACTCATACTATTCTTTTATCAAAGGAAGGTGATGATGCTGATTCTATAAGTTCTGATGCTGCTAATGACGAAGTTACTGGTGAAGCTGCTTCCAATTTAGATGCTGATGTAGCTGGTCCATCAGGACATGCACCTCAACAAACTGTTCATAAAGCTGATTTAGTCAAGAAGTTTGTTACAGGGGAAGCACCAGTACCTTGGAGTGAAACTCCTAGAGGAAAGGAGTGGACTAAAGAATGGAACTCAGTTAGTTTTATTCCTTCTGAAAAGATTCTTGCTGAGCATCTTGCAAAAGTTGATGAAATGCTGATACATGATGATTTCAAGACACAGCTGAGAGTTACTGCAGTGAGTACAAGATACCTTCAAGGTCAACATTCAATAACTCATGAGAAGGTGAATAAAATTCAAGAAAACTTGATCCAGCAAGATATGAATCTGAAACTTGAAAAGAACAGATTTTTCAATCCTACCTTTGACAGAATTGCCTACATTGAGAAAACCCAAGAGAAGCAACAGTCTCAGATTGATGAAATTGTGAAGAATCAAGCTTCTCATCAAAATCAACTCAATGAGATGCAATCCTCAGTGGAATTACTTGTCTCTCTTCTTTTACCTGCTGATGCCAAAAAGAGGGAGAAAGTAATTAAGTCCAAATGCAAACCTATCAAGACACTGAAGGGAAAGGATGATGAAAAAAATGGCCAGGGAAACACTGGAATGGGTGGAGGTCATGGTCAAGGTAAAGACTTTATAAGATTTTGGAACTTTTGTATACTGTTATGTCTATACTATATTGAAAATTATAGTGAAAGTTTAAGTGGCTCGAAAAAATTGTTAATAATAAATAAATTATTAGATATTAATATATTTATTATTTTAAGACAACTTAATTCATAATTTAAATAATAAAGACTTTCATAATTATATAACTATGGTAAAAAAATATTTTTATATTATATTTTTTGTAAAATTAAATGAGTGACCGCGCTGTTTGAGTTACATATATTATAGAATAAGATAATGTAAACTTATAAATTTGTGAAAATTCTACTACATTATGAATTTTGAATTTTATTTTTAAAAAATAAGTAACTAAATACGTGCGCAAAATTAACAAATATTATTTTAAAATTTACTAAAAAAGAGACATGAAATTATTGTTCTAATAATTAGACTTCGACAAAAATATATTTATTTCCTTTATGTGATCCGTCATAGAATTTATTTTTTGGTATAAGAATAAAGAAAATTTTAGTAAAAATTATAATAATAATTATTTTATTTCAAGATAAATAGGTAGAAGTAAAGTAATTACATAAATATGATGTGTATTACGTTAAAATTATTGAATTTAATGTTTAACTGCATTTTGTTACGAGTAGTAAAAATTACTATGTAAACGATACGGTTTTCAAAATTTTCTCACCGATCGAATATACTAAAAAGTTTGGAACTATTTTACAGAGTTATGTATTATACTTGATAATATAAGGTTCAATTACTTTATAATAAAAAAATAAAGTTTAACTTTGAGTTACTTAATAAAAAATGGTAAAACTGATTATTAAATCATATATTGTTTTAAAAAAACTTGATGCAAAAATTTAAATAACAAAGACTTTCACATTTTTATAGTTGTAAAAAAATGTTTTCATATAAAACTATTTTTATAATGAAATGTGAGACAACACTATGATACGTCATTGAGTAACATATATCGTAAAATTAAAGTAAACTTACAAATTTTGAAAATTATAATCTGTTACGAATTTTTTAATCTTATTTTAAGATATTTAAACAATTAAATCAACTATTCATAGTTGATAAATATTATTATCAAGATCATTAAAAATGGATATGTGACTGTTGCAGGGTTTTTTTGCAAAATTTAGAGAAAATTTCATTAATAATTTTAAATAGACTCAATCGGGACAAACCCTCAATTAATCATGCAACCAGGTTAAAAGAACAAACAAGTTAAATAATTAACAGCTTTATTTCTGGATTGCTTAACTAATTGAATACAATAATTCTGAAAATTAAGAATGAAGATAGTGGTTTCCCGAGTAATACAACATCACCTACTATAAACCTGTCGAAAGTGTTGTTGATATGAGATATCTAGATCTCCTAATACACCTTAACATTTTTAACACAACCACCACACCGCACGAAGCAAAACAAATCGCATGAAACGAGAAAATCAAACATACAAATAATGAATCAAATAGAACGAAATGAGAAAAATCTAAAATTCAAAGATCTCGAATGACACCAAATTTTAATATGTTATTATACCGGACTTTTGAATCCAAAGCTCGATTTTATTGAAGAACGAGCAAAAAAAATAGAGGATGTCTGTTGAAAGAAAATTATAAAACAAGAGAAAGTGTTCAGTGGATGGAGAAGGGCGGCTATGTGAGATGAGTATACAATTAAACCTCGATAAATGAATACTTTTGAGACCAAAATATTTTATTTATTAATCGAGATAAAAAATAAATTATCTATATTATATTGCGAACGAAAAAATATTTTCATTTGACGGGATTATTCATTTATCGAATATTCATTTATTGAGATTCTAATGGAAGAGAGAGTGAGAGAGAGAGAGAGATTTGAGATGTGAAGAAAGGGATGGAGATGAGTAGAAAGGGTAGAAAATGAGATGGGGCAGCTAACTCTAGAGATAATAATATTTTTTTTGTGGAGTTGTAGGATTTAATAATTCTTTTATTTTAAACAGTACTACTATTTTGTTTAAGGTTGTTTGTGTTAATGCAATAACAATTACATTAAAATAAATAAATGGTTTAGTGAAATTCAAAATTATTAACATATTGCTCTATAAACCTATTTCTAGATAAAAGGACACAAGTTTTTTGGGAAAAGCTTAGTACTTACAAATATATGACCGGGACAAAATTGAAATGATCGGAAATTAATTTTTCATTATAATTTATCATGAGTAGTAAAAAAAGTTTCTCAAAAATACAAGTTCAAAAATCTCAAACAACGAGTATACAAAAAGTTGTAACTACTGTATTGGATAAAAATAATATTCAGTCACTTTATAATTACAAAATTGAAGCAAAATTTGGAGTTGCTTGAAAAAATGTTATTACTTATTAAATCATTAATTAATTATTTATTTATTTTTAATATAGTTCGATTCATTGATTAGATAACGAATATATTTATATTTTATAATCATAATAAAATTGTTTATAATTTATATATACATTAATAATTAAATTTGATTAGTTAGATACTTTGGTGTATATATTAAATATGTTATAGGATAATCTATATCAAAATTTAAAAAGTCATTCAAATTTGTATTAATGAGATTAGTATAAATCATTTTATTTTAATAGTTAAACTCAAGAACATATAAGAAGTAGGAGTCGAATAGTTTAAATTATACGATCATATTGAAATTGCAATCCAAAATTTCTATAATTGAAGACATGTTCTATATTTTAGGATCGGTCAAAATAAGTTTATGGATCTTTTACTAACCGAAATATGGATATAAATCTTGAAAATAGATAATTTATCGGTCAAATTAAAGTGAAATTTTTAATCTGAACCTAAATATGAATACCAAACCTTAAAAATGTGTTATCCATAAATTTATAACATATAGATATGTTGATAAACTTACAAATATGTGAAAATAAAATTCTGTTACGAATTTTGACTCTTATTTCAACAAATAAATAAATAACTAAATCAAATCCCCATATTCAGAAACATGTTTATAAGATTATTAAAAAATTAAAAGAGATTGTTGCAGTATTTAATACTTTTACATCATCAGAAAGTTAAAAATATTATTTTTTTATTTTTAAAGGGTTATTGAAATTATTGTAACAACAATGATAATGATACCATTGCTTTAAAAAAATCATAATAAAGATGTTTACATATAATAATATTGTTATAATGAAATGCGTGACAACGTCGTAAGGCGCTGTCGAGTAAAATCTACAACTTCCTCCGTCCCTCTCAATTGTCATCGTGTCTAAGAGAGTGTCTGACACGCATTTCAAGATGAATAGAAAGTACGGTTCTATAACATTTTTTTTAAAAAAATTATGAATAAAAGTATAACATTCTATTTTTATTTAGAAAACATAATTTTTTTAAAAAAAATTATGAAACTGTACTTTCTATTCATCTTGAAATGCGTGTCGCACTCTCACTCAAAAATAATAACAATTGGGTGGACTGAGGGAGTATATAATTAGATCGATTGAACTAAAAAAAAATCATCTTCAATCCAGCGCTTGCAGCCTGCCAGTCGAAGTTTGAGGCATCTAATTAATACCAAATCATGATACACCATTAAGTTAAATTGTGAGGATTCAAACGTCTTAAACGTTTGAGGCACCTAATTATGAATGCAACTATGGGAGCATGAGGTGGACTTTGTGGTCCAGTTTTATATATATTAATTTTGTTATCAAAATATTTTGTAAAATTCCGACTAAAAAAATATTTTGAAAAACATTTAAAACACCTTAAGACATTGTGTTAAATTAATTTTGTGTTACACTCAAATTGATAATTTATTTCTATTTAATTTTGTTGGTTAAATGGAATAAATGCATGTACCACTTAAGTTTTAAATTATATAATTCAACTTATTAAATTAATGAATTATTTTACGTTATTTACAGCGTGGAGGGGTCACTCTCGTTTTTAATCTTTCCAAATGGCAGGTGAGTTAAAGAAAAAAAAGGAACTTTTAAGTGTGTACTTAAGATGGCAGGGAATTGATCTAAACTAGTGGCTAGGGGGAGGAAATCTCGGATCCGGAACCGGAACCGGAAGTCTTCAATTTTTAAAATTAAAAATCGCAATCGCAACCGATCCATCGTATCAGTTTCGTTTTTAAAAATTCCTGATCGGTTTATATCGGTTCGGTTTCGGTTGCAAAACCGGTTAAAAAATATATTACATAATATCCGGGCATCGTGTAAAAAATGATTTTTCTTATATATTTTGTATTATATACTAGCAAACAAAGACGACAAACATCTTATTTTCTAGAACTGCATAATCTATAAACTGCAGAAAATATCTTGAAAATAATAGAAACAAACATATTTACGAATTAAATATTCTGCAGAACCATATGTAATGATGTAAATAGAACTTTGATTGTAATTTTTAATGCACGACGCTAACAGTTATTTCATTCTTTATCTTAGAGCCTTAATGATGTACTACCTTGATAATTTGAAATATATATATATATATATATATATTTGTTAATTCTATATATATATATATTTAAATAATCGATTCGGTTCGGTTTTTCTCGGATCGGTTTGGACCTAAAACCGGAAAATTATCATCAGATCGGTTTTTAAACTTTTCGGTTTCGGATCGGTTCGGGTTTGTGCGGATCGATTCTTTGCGGATTTTACCGGTTTCAGATCGGCTTCTATTAATTTCGTAATTAATTAATAAGGGATAAATCAGCTGATAAACAAAGTTCAGTTAGGAATATAATTCCTTGAAGATTGGCGTCCAAGGAACCTCATGGATAAGGAATCAGTTTCCTACCTCTTAGAACTCCAAAATCCATTCTAATTCAGAGACTTGCCCACCAAGTCTCATAACTCTAATCCAATTCAAGGACTTTCAATACCTATATAAGGGGTCTCATCCCACAAATCAGAACTATATTTTTTGACTTGATCCTTGACAATCAACAAGGTACGTAGACATCTTGTTAAGGCAGATCGAGCCACGAGACACAAGAGCAGTCAAATCGAGTCTCGAATCTCACGAACCCTAGTATTAAATACAACAATTAATATATTCTAGGTTTTAAACCATAACAACTGAAAATAAAATATGTATTTAAATTAAAGATATTTAATGATAATATTTTTAATTTTTATATTTACGAAAATATTTTAAAGTAAACAATATAAAACAAAAAATTATACAACTATAAATACTAAAACATATTTAAAAATGACAAAAATAAAATTAACAAACATTACTTACATATATTATAAAATATTTAATTAAAGCATAGTTTAATAAATTAAAATATTAGGAATTTTAATTTTGGTTAACAATTAAATAATCTATACCATACTATAATAAAAGAAATGGTGTATAATTTGTTTTAACGGTTATTCCCTAATTTCGGTTATTAAAAAAAAAAATATTGTTATATATCCGTTAAACTATTAAATTATTAAACTACTACTCACATAGTCTACTTATCCTACTAAACTACAATCGCAGCTTATCTTATTATTAAAAACTAAAAATACAATAATGTTATATATGCGCTAAACTACTAAATTGTTAAATTACTAGATATAGTATACTTATTATACTAAACTGCAACCACAAGTTATCCTATTATTTTTTAGAAATTTATTATTATTATTTTATATTTAGATAAATAATTTTAAAATTATAATATGATGAAATAAATAAAAAATTTAAATATTAACGAGAACCCATGCATCGTACGTAATTTAAGCTAATATTTATAAATTATCTAAGGTAATATGTCACTCCTTCTCTTTACTTTTATATGACGTTTGACTTTTGTGCACACACTTCTAAGTGCTTTGATCACATAGTTAAAATAATAATTTTTAAAATTTTCTTATTGTTAATTCAGAAAAAAAAAATTAAACATTATTATTTTAACTATGTAGTCAATGGACTTAGAAACGTGTGTATAAAAGTCAAATAACATATAAAAAAACAGAGGGAGTATTAGTTATTAAAAAATTTAAAAGAGCACCGATAGCATTAGGTTGTAGTTAGATCATATTTGTATTGATTTATATCAATAAATGTAGCATGATCTAGAAGTATACCTAACCACGAGTTAGAGTGATTATTATTTTTAATATATTAGACTTCAACGAGACATCTATTATATATCTAATACAGCAACAGGGGGTTCCTTGAGCAAATTTAATCATAAATACAGTAATTAATATCCGCATATTATTTGTTTTAACCATTATAGCTCATTCATTATTATATAATTAATACAGATTCATTCATGTAATTTTTATTACCTCAATTAAAATAACATTAATATGCAATTCATTAAAAATAATTTCTTCATAAAATTTACATACTTTATTAAAAAAATAGTATAAAAAATTTAAAACGATAACTCTTGCATAAGAATTCATATAATACATAAGTTATCTCATCATTGACTTACTAATATCGATTAGTTGTTGCATACTTAATATATATATAACTAAATATTATAGAGATACATGCATGCATCATATAATACATAAACTATCCCATAATTGACTTACTAATATCGATTAATTATTGCATACTTAATATATATATTTATTTATAACTAATTATTATAGAAATACATGCACGCATGCATGTATACATACATACATACATATATACATACATACATACAAATATATGTACATATATACGTACATCTGTATATATATAACAATTTAGTTAGAGATGTTATATATCTAGAGCAGGTTCTTAATTATGAGAGCAATACAATAAAAATATTATGTTACCCTCAGTTTGTTTTTCTATTTGGCACGAGGCACTATTGTCTTATCCTTTTTATTTGCTCCGAAAATTAAAAACCTGATCTTCAAATAAAATTTCCATTTTAGTCTACAAAAAATAAAATTGTACTTATTTTTAACGTAAGTTAAATTCTAAAAGCGAGAATACATACATTATTAATTATCAAATTAATAATATAAATAAGTGAATTTTAAATATAAAGTAAAAATAAATATTAATATTAATAGTATTAGTTTTAAATTTGATTAAAAAATAAAAAATATTTAATTTGAATAGCATGTCTAAAAAACATATATTTTAAAAATTCTAATAATTATTATTATTATAACAAAATAAATAATATTAATACATGTGAAACTTGAGTACAAAATCATGTTATTTATAAAAAGTGGTAGTACATTTAAATTGTAATAAAATTTATTTTTACAAAATATTATTGTTCGTCATTAATCTTAATGATATTATCACAACCTACCAGTGACCTTTAATCACATAGTTGACTAGCATATACAATATTTATCACATTAACACTAATATTTAAATCTACTATAAATATTTGCGAATTAATTATTAAAAATAATTCATCTAGAGAAACTTATATATTAAATATGATTATGTGCATCGCAACCATTTATACCTCTAACAGAATAAATATTTATATTTAACCATGTCATATTTAAGTATTATATTTTTTATATTTACACAAAAAAAAAATTAAATTAAGGACTTTCATATATATATATATAATATATATACACACACATATATATATACACACACACATATATATATAATATATATATAATATATATATACACACATATATATAATACCTTTAACATATGGTCTTCATAATTCATAAAATATATAATAATGTTGGTTTATATTGGTATTTTACTATGTCAACATGGCATGAACGGATAATATTAACTAAAATAAATAATCTTGGTAAAGTTTACATATGAAATACAATCAGGAAGCGCCTAGTATGTCGAGAGATGTGGATTTATTAATATTTTTCGAGAGAGGAGAAAGAGTTTCTGAGATCGGAAATTAAAATTGAAAAATACTAAAATTCAAATAACAATTATAAAACCAAATTTTATGTAAACAAACAACTATATCGTGCAGTAGTTTAGGCAATTACTAAAATTTCTAAAAAACTTTCATCGATCGTCCTTAACGATGGAAAACAAGAAATGCCATTACATGTCTCTACGTCAATCGTAGATAAACACTATTGCACCAATGCCATCACAATAAAAAACTACTCATATACACAAATAAATCCATCATCATTCGAAGGGGGGACAACATGAAATATTATCAACAAGTATAATTAAAATAACATCGATTCGCCCAATCTAAAGCATGCCCGTGCATTGCACGGGCTATAGAGCTAGTTATATCTAATAAATGATCGAATTTGAAGATGTTCGGAGAACTAATATCTTTGTTCGAGTTAATATCTTTTGTCCCAATTTATAACTTGTGCGATCCGCTGAAATTTAACAACCTCATGTGTATCCAATGGATGATTCAAGAAGCCTTTCTTCTATTAAAAAGAAAGGTGATGTCTGAGCATATGTAAGACTTTCAAATATTTGAGAATATTGTTTTATTTGCAAAATACATGTAACTAGTCAACTACATTTTCTTTTAAGGAATATGCGTACAACTATTTTTTTTTTTGAAAATTTAGAACTTCCATTACTCAAACAAAATATCTGAAAACAGAGTCTCCAACAACATATCTGGAGGAGACATAAACATATTCGAGCTATCAAGCAAATAAGGATATCTAACTAACATGTGAGCCGCCTTATTTGCTTACTTTTTGATATGAGAAATCAACACATCATTCCTACAATTTTTTTTCTCTCGACACTCTTCCAAAACATTTGCCACCTCTGTCAAGTACATGATGTTCCTTCTAATAGCTTCAACTGCCAGGAGTGAATCACTCTCAACAATGACTTGCTTATAATCACTATCTTCTATCCATTTTAAAGCCTCTAGACCACCATAAACCTCTGCCTCCATAATACTCACCTCACCTTTTACTCGCATGTTCCTTCCCTGCACAAATATTCCCATATCATCTCTTAACACCAAACCAACTGCAAAAGAGCTAGCCCCAGCATAAATTGAAGCATCCACGTTAATTTTCAACCACCCTGAAACTGGCCTGACCCACTTAATTACTTCACTGCCTCTTGCTGCAGCACCCCGACCATTCCTTTGTTTATACTCCATTGCTTCACGCCACTCAAAAAATCTGCTTGGAACTCAGATCAGTTGTAAGAGTTGAGTTAAGGTTGGCATTTTCCCACACTTTCTTATTTCTAGCAAACCAGACTCCCTAAAGAACTATTGCAATTTTGGTGATATTCTCCTCAGATACAGTACAAAGTTTATTTAGCAATCATAATGGAGCAGGTTCCTCCAAATTCAACTTAGGATTATAATCCACCTTTCGCCAGCATTAAGAAGCAGAATTACACTCAAAGAAAACATGCTCAATGTAACACCCCAGTCCCACATCGAGGAGATTTGGGACTTCTCTTTAGTTTATAAGACAAAGTACTAATACTACTTGCACCAACAAATCATGATCTTTTGGGGGCCTGTGGTGGGCTGTCGTTACCCAAGTTGGATGCACTCAGGACAGTATGCTTCAGCTTATTTCGGACTCGTAATCGGGACTTGACCCGGTTTTTGAAAAAGGCTTGGGATTTGACCCGGGTTATCACATATGGTATCAGAGCCGAGTCTCGAAAGCTTGATGCCTCAAGTTGCCGGAGGTGGGGACACGAAGGTTGGTGGTATTATCCCACAATGGTAAGAGGTCCGGAGGTGGGGACACGAAGTCAGCCGCCGGTATTATCTCATAATGGCTAGAGAGGTACGCTGTTGGTCCTAAGGGATGTCTGTTCGGGCCTGACGAGGATGTCAGGAGTTTAAGTAGGGGAGTTTGTAACACCCCAGTCCCACATCTAGGAGACTTGGGACTTCTCTTTAGTTTATAAGACAAAGTACTACTACTACTTGCACCAACATATCATGATCTTTTGGGGGCCTGTAGTGGGCTTGTCGTTACCGAAGTTGGCTGCACTCAGGACAATATGCTTCGGCTTATTTCGGACTCGTAATCGTTATTTGATCCGGTTTTCGAAAAAGGCTGGATTTGACCCGGGTTGTCACAATCAAGACCTTCTACCTCCACCTCACAGACCAGAAAAGAAATAGAAAGATTAATTCTTTTACCCCTTAGAATATTACAGACTAGAACTGTACCCTTACCAAATCGCCATAGAAATATTTTGACTTTATGTGGAAGATTCAAATTCCACAATTTACCCCATCCTTTAGAAGACGCCTCCACAGGAAAACTGTGATTCCGAGAAAACCAGTAGTGATAGGCTGATTTAACTGAATAATTTCCATTACTCAATGGAATCCAAACCAATCTATCTGTTACACTATTCTGAGGGATTCTAGTTTAAATGATCAGTTGAATGTCATCCGAATAAAATGTTTGCTCAACCTTATGCATGTTACACTCCCTGGTGTTTGGACTGAAGTAGTCGCAAACTTTATCACTTCTGAATCTATTTATATGAAGATCCTCAACTTTAAAAATATCTCTTACCTCTTAGCCACGCATCCTGAGACACATTTATATCCTTCCCATCTCCTAATATCCACCTAAAACCTTTTGCTAACTGCTCCTTTGCCTCCAATAATCCTATCCACACAAAACTAGGATCAGTCCCTTTTCTGGCTTGTAAAATATGACATTCGTCAAAATAGCGAGCTTTATAGATACGAGTGACCAAAGAATTCAATTTTCGGATAAAACTCCACAATTATTTACCAAGAAGAGCTAAATTGAAACCATGTAAACTACGAAACCCAAGCCCTCCTTTACTCTTAGGAACACACATTTTTTCCCACGAATGCCATCTCAGACCTGTGTTATTATAGTTCAAACATTGTATTGAGACTATTTAAATGGTTTAATTTCCTTGATTTCATTGTATTAAATTATTTAGTTAATTTAACTTTTTTTGGTTAACTACGTTTGAATCCATATAATTAAATATTTAAATAATATTTACTAATTTATAATTTGTGTAATACACGATTATATTTTTAGTATTTTAAGTATGATGATTCAAAATTTATTATAATTTTATAAAAAAAATAATTTGAAGTTTAGGCCCTAAAGTTTTTTCTGACTTTAAAAATACACTCAACATTTATCAAAGAATCTAAATTTTACAAGTATGATAATTTAAAAATTTTATAATTTTATAAAAAATAATTTGTAAGTTTAGGCCATAAGGTTTTTCCTGACTTTAATAATTCACTCAACACTTACGAAAGAATTTAAATTTTACATTTAGAATTCAATTGAAATAATCTTAAAATTATATATATAAAAGACTGATACAAATTTTATATTCCAAACTTTATTCACTATAAAATCGTACTTCTACTTAATTTCAATCATTGAAATAATTTTTTTTAGTATTTGAATAAAATTTCTCGAACAACCACATATACTTTTTAATATTAGATATATTATTTCTAGACTATATACTTTAAGATATAATAATAAATTAGGTCTAATTCTAATTTGACATGAAAAGAATAAAAAATAATTTAAAGTGTTTTCTAAATTCACACATTAATCTCACTATATAGTTTATGTATATATCCAATTATATACATAATTGACGATTTTCATCCCTTTGATTATAAACTCACATTATTCGAAAATTTCAACTACTGAGTATGAATAGAATTATTTTTCAATATTTAGAAATATAATACTGATTTGAAAAAGAGTAATATATTCAGTTATTTTAGTTAATATGTGATTTGTATATAATACCTACATCTATACACTATTAGTTTATTTTATATTTAATATATATGATTGTTTCTCCGAGTAATTTAATATTTTCCAATTAATCCAAGTAAAACTGTGAGCGGGTAAACTCACCGAATCAAACTAAACTTTAAATAAAAGGAAAAGTGCTACTATTGCAACCTTATTGTTAATTTTTTATTATTTAGTATATTCAAAACTGAAGTTATGGTTATCGAGTACCGAAACCCGGTCTTTGATAATATTTTAAAATTATCATTTTTACTCGTATTATGTAGAGGATAAACTAGAATACATATTTACTTTACAATATTTTAAAAAATAATTTGAAATTATCTATTTAATAAAATTCGAATATATGCTTTATTTACAATATGTTAAGAAAAATTATAACTCCATAAATCAGGATACGATATTTATTTATAAATTTCAGACTATCTTTTTTGTAACTTAGGAGACCAAATCTACTTTAAATATGTTAAAAATATATTAATTATTAATGCTTTCAATCCTACTACACGTAGAATAGAATTATGTATACATATAAGACAATTAATATTTTAAAATAAATTTAAAGAAGTGTTTGATGGGTTTCTAACACTCAACATTTGGTAATACTATAAAATTATCAGTCTTATTCGTATTATATAATAGGATATATAATATAATAAGATATAATTAGTTATAAATTTTCACAAAGTTCAATTTTGTAAAATTAAATATTTAATAATTTTATTATTTATATTTAACCACGGTAAAAAAAAATTAAGGTTTTAATCTTAGCATTTCATTTCGGTTAGTATTTCATAATATTATTGACTATAGTATTATGTAATATATCAAGAATAATATGTACTTCTTAACATTAATTAGTTACTGAAACATCCCGCATTTCCGAATTATTAAATATAAATTGAAATTATAAAAAGTACAATTTACTAATTTAAAAGTCTCTTACGAAGGAGACTATTACAAAAGCGTAGCTAACAGAAGTCCCAAAGTCAATCTATTCAAATTCTAAGTCCTCGAACTCTAATGATATCTAACTCGAATCTTAGACGAAAGCTGAAAATTGAAAGAATGAGTTGTGAATCTCAGCAAGCAACTACCGTTTGACGGCTCAAAAATAATTTTTTATATCTTTTTCAAAAATATATTTTACACATAATATCTATCACATGGAATCATACAAATATTCTATATATTCTATAATAATTATTAAAAATAAGCACACAACATATTCTACTATTCACATAATCAATATTCTTAATCAATCAATAATCTTAAGAACAAATTCTTATCTTTAGTGCCACAATCTTAAATCACACCTTATGCCACACTTTTTCAGTGACCGAAATCTTATAATCTATGCCACACTTCTTAAGTGACCGGGTTCTTATTCTTATTTGATGGGTTTATGTCCTTCGTCAAGTAAAACTGAAACTTGACAAGGTATCGAAGTGTTCCGGTACGTTCGCACACTAGTTCTATATTTTATGTATCACATTGTCCAGTGATTGAGTTCTAATTCTTTTACATGTATCACATTATCCGGTGATTGAGTTCTAATTCTTATACATGACTAAGGCTTAGGATTTCTTAAAAAAAATTATCTTATTAATCACATATTGATATCATACATATAAAAATTAAACAAATAATAGAGCATAGATAAACATACAACATACGATACATTACACAATAATAGAGAGAAAAAAAATATTTACTTATTAAACAATTAAGAACGCGTAATCAAACAAACATTACACAATAATACAGAGCAACGAAAGATTATTTACAGAACACGTAAATAAATAAGTGATAGGGAACAACAAATAGTTACTTACCTCAATCACCTCAAACAGATTTTTCACATTAGAGCACATATTCAATCCATAATAACTCGTCAAACACGAAACATCTAAAATCTGGAACTTCTCCCCGATTCCAATTCTGATTAGATTCTAATTTTCCCTTTTTGACCCTTTAAACAACGCTTTCTTGAAAAACATGAAACATGAAAGTTGAAGAGAACGAAAAAACCATTATGAAAAGTCTTGAACCAACAAATTCTGACTTACGACAAATTTTATGCGAGTTTTATAAGACTACTGATTTTTGTTCCTAAATGCCCTAGAAATTTGTAAATCAAAGATGAGGAAGGCGAATACGATGTATATATAGAGATACAAAATCCTAATTATTGACCTACAAACCATCCATATTATAGTTTGATCCGAACTCTAGGCCCAGTAGTATAATTTAATTTTAAATCCTAGTCCTTATCTAATTTTAATCATTTTTATTCTATCATTGTATTATTAATTTAATTCTAAAAAGTACGGAATATTACATACTACACTTCTTAAAAAGAATTTGGTTTCCAAATTCACAACAAACCTATACGTCCATGCCTGCTAATCTTTTATAGGTCAGACTTAAATTATAGTCGACAAGAATGCATCCTAGGAAATGTACTAGTCCTATACATAATACACTTTGAAGGACAACCTGCTCTGGTACCAACTGAAACATCTATTAAATATAAATCGAAACTAAAAGAAATACAATTTACTAATTCAAATGTCTATTACAAAGGAGACTATTACAAAAACGCAGCTATCAGAAGTCCAAAAGTCAATCTACTCAAATTCTTATTCCTCGAACTCCAGTGATATCCAACTCAAACTTAGACGAAACCTGAAAATTGAAAGAATGAGCGGCAAAGCTCACCAAGGAACTGCCGTTTGACGGCTCAAAATAATATTTTATATCATTTTTAAAAAAACACTTTACACATATTACACATAACATTTATGCCATAGGATCACACAAATATTCTATAACAATTAATACAAGATTTATACGATATATTTTATTATAATTATCAAAACGTAGCAAATAACATATTTTACAATTCGCATAATCAATATTTTTAATCAATCAATAAATCTTAAAAAAAATTCTTATGTATAATCCCACAGTCCTAAATCACACCGTATGCCAAATGTTTCCAAGGATCGACATCTTATACTTTATACCACAGTTCCCAAGTGACTGGGTTCTTATTCTTATTCGATGGAGGGCTAGTTTACGTCCCTTCCCAAGTGAAAACAAAGCTTGACAACGTATCAACGTGTTCCGGAATGGGAACAAAGTAGTTATATGTTCTATGTATCACACGATCCAGTGATTAGGTTCTAATTCTTATACATGACTAAGACTGAGATAATTTGAAAAATTGTTATCTTATTAATCACATATTGATATTATACTTATAATAACTAAACAAATATTCGACAATATCTAGTCACACAACATTCAATACGTTACACAATAATATAGAGAATCAAATAATTACTTACTAGATAATTAAGGACACGTAATCAAACAAACGTTACACAATAATACGGAACAACGAATAGTTACTTATTTCAATCACTTAAAACAGATAATTCATATTAGAACACATATTTAATCAATAATAACTCGTCAAACACGAAACATCTAAAATCTTGAACTTCTCCACGATTCCAATTCTGATCAGATTCTAATTTGCCTTTTTTAACCATCTAAACGAAATTCTATTGAATAACACGAAGCATGAAAGTTGAAGAGAACGAAAAATCTTTCCGAAAAGTCATGAACCAACAAATTTTGACTTACGATGAATTTTCTACGAATTTTATAAGGCTACTGATTTTTGTGCCTAAAAGCCCTACGAATTTAGAAATCAAAGATGAGGAAGGCGAATATGATGTATTTATAGAGATACAAAACCCTATTTCTTAACCTACGAATTATCCATATTACAAGATGTTCCGAACTCTAGGCCCAATAGTCTAATTCAATTTTAAATCTTAGTTCTTATATAGTTTTAATTCTTTTAATTTTATTATTATATTATTAATCTAATTCTAAAAATATGAGATATTTACGAATTTTTAAATCAAAGATGAGGAAGGAGAATCTGATATATTTATAGAGATACAAAACCCTATTTCTTAACCTACAAATTATCCATATTACAGTCTAATCCAATTTTAAGGCCCAATAGTCTAATTCAATTTTAAATCCTAGTCTTTATCTAGTTTTAATCCATTTTATTCTATTATTATATTATTAATCTAATTCTAAAAATTATGGGATATTATCTACTACCTTCCTTAAAAAAATTTGGTCCCCAAATTCACAGCAAACCTAAACGTCTATGCCTCATAGTCTCTTATAAGTCAAACTTAAAAAATATTCCACAGGAACGCATCCTAAGAAATGTACTAGTCCCATACCTAATACACTCCAAAAGACAAAATGGCTCTGCAACCAACTGAAACATTCGGTACTTCCAGACTATTAAATCTAAATCGGAACTAAAAAAATATAATTTACTAATTCAAAAGTCAATTACAAAGGAGACTATTACAAAAACGTAGCTAACGGAAGTCCAAAAGTCAATCTTCTCAAATTCTAAGTCCTCGAACTCCAATGATATCCAACTTAAATCTTAGAGGAAACTTGAAGATGGAAAGAATGAGCTGCGAAACCCAACAAGTAACTACCGTTTGACGACTCAAAATAATATTTTATAGCCTTTTCAAATACACTTTTTACATATGTTACACATAAAATCTATCACATAGGATCACACAAATATTCTATCACCATTAGTACATGATTCAAACAATATATTCTAGAACATTTATCAAAATGAAGCACACAACATATTCTACAATTCAAATAATCAATATTCTTATTCAATCAAATCTTAAAAACAAATTCTTATCTTTAGTCCCATAATCCTAAATCACACCTTATGCCACAATTTTCTAGTGACCGGTATCTTATACTATATGCCACACTTCTAAAGTGATCGGGTTCTTATTCTTATTTGTTGAGCAAGATGGAAGCTATATGTATAACTTAATAATGATGGTTTAGAAAACTCAACATTGAACAAAGGACTTGAAAATAATCTGTATTCCACTAGAATCGGTACATAATGTTTATTGGGTATATACATGATTGTTGTGTATATGTTGTGTACTTGATGATTTCATGAACAAAACACCTTGGTAGATTTTACTTAGTGAAAATGTAGCACTCGACGAATAAGGATTATAGTCCCGACGGATGACTCATTTCGGTCCCGACGGATGATGACTTATTATCCATCGAGTGAGTAGCTTATAAAACAATAAGTCTGTAGCACATTTCTGCATACACATTGTTTAGAATCTATAGTAGTACTTAAGTCATGTTGACTTTAACTAGATATGCAGAATAGGTTGATTAATTATACATGGATGATGTCTTGTAGTTCTGCATAAATGAAATGAAGTCAAGTGCCTGATTGCTACCCGATGGATAAACAACAATGAATTCAACGAATGATCAACAACCCAACGGATGATCAATAACTCTACGGATGATCATGAACCCGACGGATAAAGAATTCAAATATCTGTTGACAGTGACAACACAGTCACATGCATCGAGTGTATGCAAATGGAATGTGGTAGCCTATTCAACTAGGTTTTCGAGAACAAGGAAGCATTACCATTTCCATGTTATTATGAAAATATTCAAAGATGCTGGAATAGATTAATGAAGTAACATTGTATTAGACTTGATAGTTTTTATTTTATTATCCTCTCTTATTACTTTGTAATCTTGGTGATATATAAACCAAAAAGCAGCAATAGAATAGTAACAAAGGAACTAAGCAACCAAGAGAGAAACATTTGTAAGCCGCACTCTTACCATTTCTCTCATTTTTAGTTGTTATCATTTTGTAAGCAGCTGTGAGCTTTTTACACATAGAGTTCTCTCGATATATATTATATATCTCTGGTGGAATCATTCAAATCCACCAGAAAGTTTTTAAAGACTCTTGTTTTTAATTATTTGTGTTATGATTCATTTCAAGTAACTATTCCGCATTCTGCTAATCAATTCACATTTATATATATATTTGAGTTAGAACATTTTTATTCAAGAAAAAGTTTCACGAATTCCATTCAACCCCCCTTCTGTAATTCTTGTTACATTATTAAGGGACTAACAATTGGTATCATAGAAAGCTCTTGAAGAACAAAGAGTTTAAAGAGCAAAACAATATAGCAAGATGAACAAGAAGGATGTTGGAGTCAAGATTCCTTTTATGGATAAAGGTAATTACCATCATTGGAAGGTAAAGATGTATCTTCATTTGTTTTCTCAAGATGAGGCCTATGTGGACTGCATAGAAAGAGACCCTCATGTTCCAATGAGAGCTGCAACTGGAAATGAGCCATCTGTCCCCAAGCCAAAGCATGAATGATCTGATCCTGATATTGAACAAGTCAGGAAGGATAAAAAGGCCATGAATATCCTGTTTAATGGAGTTGATGGTGATATGTTTGACAACATTATCAACTGCAAAACTGCCAAGGATGTTTGGGATACAATACAGATCATCTGTGATGGCACTGAGCAAGTTAGAAAAAATAAGATGCAGCTACAGATTTAGCAATATGAGCATTTTTATAATGAAGAAAGTGAGTCTCTCACTGACATTTTTAGTAGATTTCAAAAACTGTTAAATGCTCTAAAGTTGCATGGAAGGGTCTATCAGACAAAAGACTTCAATCTGAAATTCCTTAGATCTCTTCCAAAGGAATGGAAACCAATGACAGTCTCATTGAGAAACTCACAAGATTATAAGTAGTTTACTTTGGAGAGACTGTATGGCATCCTGAAAACTTATGAGCTTGAAATAGAGCAAGATGAGAGGATGGAGAGAGGAAAGAAGAAAGGAGGATCCATTGCACTAGTTGCTGAGTTAGAGAAAGAGAAGGAAATGAAGATGGAAGCTGTTGAGTCAACTTCAAGGGTCTGTGAAAGCAAGGGCAAGGGGCTTGCAGTAAAAAATGAAGATTCTTTGAGCCAAGATGACATGGAAGACATTGATGAACATTTAGCATTTCTTTCCAGAAGATTTGCCAAGCTCAAGTTCAAAAAAAACTTTGGAGCAGCCAAGCCAAATAGAAATATGGTGGATAAATCAAAATTCAAATGTTTCAAATGTGGCTTGGCAGGGCACTTTGCCAATGAGTGTAGAAAGTCAGATTCCGATAAGAAAAAGTTTGAGACTATGTATTATAAGCAAAAATACTTTGAGCTGCTCAAACAAAAGGAAAAGGGCTTTCATTATACAAGAAAATGACTGGGCAGCAGATGGTCTGGATGAAGATGAAGATGTCAGCTATGTCAATCTAGCCCTAATGGCCAAGTCTGATGAAACAGAAACAAGTTCTTCAAGTAATCAGGTAATTACTACAAACCTTGCACAGTTATCTAAAGCTGAGTGTAATGATGCTATAAATGACATGTCTATAGAGTTATTTCATTTGCGTGTTACACTTAAGTCTCTTAATAAAGAAAATGCTAAAATCAGATAAAACAATTTATTTTTAAGTGAGAGAAATAATGTGCTAGAGTCTCAGTTCATTGATTTTGAAAAATTAAGAATTGAGTGTAAGATTGCCAAGGAGGAATTAACTGAGTCCTTGAAGAAAGAAGAAATTTTGAAGAAGCAGCTCTAGCGTGAACATGAGGTGATTAAGACATGGAAAACATCTAGAGATGTCCATGCTCAAATCACCAAAGTTCAAGGAATTGAGTCCTTCTGTGATGCAGCCTGGAAAAAGAACAAGGAGAAACTAGAACCAAATTTGGTGGATGGAGTGCTAACAGATGTAGACTTGACGGATGATGAGGGTCATCCTTCGGATACCAAAAAGGGTTATCCGTCGACTGATGAAAATCCTCATCCGTCGGCTGTAAGCAAGCCTATCAGTAAAGCCAAACTTGTTAAGTTGAATGAAAAGTATGGATCTGTTTCCAAGAACTTTGTTCCAGGAGAATCGAGTCATGTTAAGAAAGGGAAAAAGGCTAATGTTCGTCACATAACTGTCAAACAGTTAAGTGACAGACTTGAAAAGATTGAGGTGAAAATATAGGCTAAAAAGAAAAATAATAGAAATGGTAAAGTAGGGATTACCAAACACAATAACTACACACCTGATAAATATGCTCCTAGAAAAATCTGTGTCAAGTGTGGTAGTGTAAATCATTTGTCTGTTAATTGCAAATCTGCCATGCCTACTCCCATGTCCGTGTTACTTCACCTTCCCAACATAAATGCCATGCCTCCCATGCCTATGAATGTTATGTCTACACAGAATATGAATGCACAGTTTGTTAATATGCCATTTGCACCTAATCCTTATTATGCTGCATTCAGTATGCCACAAATGCCATTTAGCATGCCTCACTGGAATAACATGTTCACTAATAGCATGCCATTCCCTGTTGATTATAATATGCATGATAATTCTGTTGCAATGAATGGTTTCAAAGGCCCAACTCAAAAGACTAAGGATAAATCTGATATCCCCAAGTCAAATGAGATAAAGCCTAAGAAATAGAAAAAGAAAGCTAACAAGGCAGGACCCACGGAAACTTGGGTAACAAAATCTACTTGATTTGATTTTAATGTGTGCAGGGAAACAGAAAGAATCTTTGGTACTTGGATAGTGGTTGTTCAAGACACATGACTGGTGATTCTACCCTGCTCACAAAGTTCAAGGAGAGAGTTGACCCAAATATTACTTTTGGAGATGACAGCAAGGGTTATACTGTGGGATATGGCTTGATTTCAAAGGACAATGTCATCATTAAGGAGGTTGCCTTAGTGTATGGTCTCAAACACAACTTGTTGAGTATCAGCCAGCGTTGTGATAAAGGCAATTCAGTAACCTTCAACTCAGAAGCCTGTGTTGTGACTAACAAAAGAAGCAACAAAGTGGTTCTCACTGGTGTGAGAAAAGGAAATGTGTACCTAGCTGATTTCAACTCATCTAATGCAGAAACTGTTACTTGTCTTCTTAGTAAAGCAAGTCAGGATGAAAGTTGGCTATGGCACAAGAAGCTATCCCATTTAAACTTCAAGACCATGAATGAGCTAGTAAAGAAAGAACTGGTTAGAGGAATTCCTCTAGTGGAGTTTTCTAAGGATGGATTGTGTGATGCCTGCCAAAAAGGGAAGCAGATTAAAGCATCATTCAGGAAGAAACTTGATTCAACAATTGAAGAACCTTTGTGTTAGGTCACACTTTCACTGTAGAGGGGGTGAATACAGTGTTTATTACAATCAAATCAAACTTCAAGAACTTATGTAACAGAAAACAAACTTTATTTAAACAATAAACTCTGTTACAATCTGGAACTGTTATCTCTCAGTGATGAACAAAATATCACGAGAGCTGCTAGGGTTATAATAAATAATATTCTCGATAATGATAACACTTTTAGTGTAAACCCTATGTTTGTGTTTATATACTACACAGTTACAAGATAATCGCTAATTGATATGGAATATAATTCTGCTTCCTAAAATATATCAATCAGATATCTTCTATTCCAAGTATTCCATTCTTCACGGAATTCCTTCTTCATGCATATCTCTTCTTATGTTTATCTTGATCTTCTTAACTTTAATCAGCTACTGTCCTTATCTGATCGTCCTTCAGCACTTAAGTTCTGATATCTATCTCCTGATAACATAAGTACTGATATCCCTTAAGTTCTGACTTCCAGTATAAGTACTGATCAGTTAAGTACTGATTTGTTCTGTTCAAATAAGATCTGAAATCTAAACATAAAACATATTAGCCATGACATTATCAAATATATCTAACAATCTCCCCCAACTTGTAAATTAACAAAATATACAAGTTTAACAGATATTTGATGATGTCAAAAACATTAAGTACAAATGCATGAGAAATAGACAAGATAACTACAACTTACAGTCCTTAAAGTTTTTACCAATTCAACTTCTGATAACAACTTCAATCTGTATAAATATCAGAATTTAAGCAGTTGTAGATCTTCGACTTGGCTTCATCATTTTCTGATCTCTCTGATGTCAGGAGTTGTTCTGAGATAATTCTTCAACAAACATTTCTCAGCATATCTGAGTTCATCAATCATTCTCCGTTTGACATCTTTAAGCTCTGCAGTATCTTCACCAGTTTGAAATATTGCAGCTCTGAGATCATTAATCTTTGCTTTTCTCAACTCCCGATCTAGTCTTATGACATAAGCTTTATTAGACTCTAGATTGAATTCAAGCCCCTTAATACCAAGATATGTTCTGATCTGTGCAGTATTAGGCTTCTTATCAACAATATCACCATTGTGATTTCTGTACTTTGGAACATATCTGCTGTCAGACTTAACAGAATAAAGTCTTTTCTGTCTCTGAATCTGTTCCTTTAAGTAGTTTGCAGCAGTCTCTGTTATTCTGTCATCCACTTGAAGTAAGAATAATACATGCTCCAATTCTTCAAAATACTTCAATGGAATGGCATTTTGTCTTATATGATAAACCCTACCATCTGTCATGAAATACAACATGATGTATTCTTTCAAGAAGGTATGGTAAACCATCTGTACAGATTCTAGTTGATTCAATCTCTCAGGAGTTGCTCCAATACCTGGTTCACTCAAGGAAGTTGGATCATCGGTAGTGTTGTGTACTCTTCTTTCATCAGCACTTCCCAATCCAGTTTTATCTCTAGCTTCCTTTCCAGTAACTACTCTTGCTTCAAAACCACTTGAAGTAGTCTTCAAAGATTGAGACTGTTTTGCTTTAGTGAATCCTGGTAGGAGTGTTTTAGATTTATTTTCTGATATCAAGTTAACTTGAGCACTGTCAGAGGTTACTTGCTTCTTCTGAATATCAGAACTTACAATTTCTTGACTCTGAACAACTTGAGCCATGTCAGAGGTTGTTTTAAGAACTTTTCTTGAAGTCAGAGCAAGATTATCTTTTCCATCAGTAATTTCTTCTTCCTCAGGAGGTACATAAGGCTTGATAGGTTCACCAACCTTTTCTTTACCCTTGGATCTTGGATCTATCTGTGGTTGTGATCTAGCCAAAGTTTCTTCAGTATGTATCCTTTCTTTGATCACAATGCCTTTAGGTTTTGGAAGTAACTTTTTATCAGAAGCTTCAGATTTAGATGTGACTTTCTCTGATTTAAGTCTGGCTTCTTCTTCCTTTAAACTTTCCAAGTCCATCCCTGGATTTTCTTGAAGAAATAACTGTCTTGACATTTCCTCATCAAGATCTAGAAGTTCATCAGAACTTATCCTTTTACCAGCAGCAGAACTTATTCTTTTCCCAGTATCAGAACTTGTTCTGTGACTAGCTTGTCTTGATGTAAACCTTCTACCTTGACTATGACCACCACCCATTCCAGAGTTTCCTTGGTCATCTTTTCCATCATCCTTTCCTTGCAGTGACTTGTTGGTTTTGCATTTGGACTTAATTACCTTCTCCCCCTTTTTGGCATCAGCAGGTAATAAAAGAGAGATAAGTAGTTCCACTGAGGTCTGGATTTCAGTAAGTTGCGATTGCTGAGAAGCTTGATTTGTCAGAATTTGATCAATCTGAGCTTGTTGCTTCTCTTGAGTTTTCTCAATATAAGCAACCCTGTCAATGGTAGGTTGGAAGAACTTTTTCTTATCAAGTTTCCAAACTTGTTCCTGTTTAATAAAGTTCTCCTGAATCTTGTGTAGCTCTGCATGAGTGTTGGAATGAAGACCTTGTAGATGTTTAGTACTCAATGTAGTGACTCTAAGCTAGATTTTAAAATCATCAGAATGTAACATTTCATCAGCTTTAGTCAAGTGCTCAGCAAGATGTAAAGCATTTGGAACACATGAAACTGAGTTCCATTCCTTAGTCCACTCCTGACTTGCAGGAGTTTCACTCCAAGGTACTGGTGCATCCCTGATAACAAACTCCTTTAGCAGTTCAGACTTAGGAAGAGTCAGTGGAGGAGTATGTCCTGAAGGACCTGCTTCATCAGCATCTACAGTTGTAGCAGCTTCACCAGTATCTCCAACATTTGCAGCATCAGAACTTAAAGAATCAGTATCTTCTGATAAGACAACTGTATGAGTAGCAATGGAGGCTTCAACATCCTCTAATTGCTGATCTGATACTAAGTTCTGATCAACAGCCATATCCTGATGCTCACCTAAAATCTGATCATCATCTTGATGCAGAGAAGGTGTTAGTGATAACTCAGGAGTTTGAACAGCATCAGTAACAGGTGTTGTGGAAGGATTATTTGCTGTTGGAGCTTCTAAGAAAAGTATTTCAGGCACAACCAAGTTCTGAATATCAATTTCAGCACTTGTGCCTGGATCAACAAGAGATATAGAAGGTGAATTAGCCTTGTCAGATACAGGTTCCTGAGATGGAGTTGATGGAGAAGAAGTGACTGGAGCAAATTCCTTGTCTTGTGAGATCAGAGATTCCTGATCCCCTTCCTTAGCTGCTTCCTCCTCATCATCTGAAACTGGCGTCTGTGCCCTCTGTTTCTTGTACTTCCTTGTTGATTTGGATTCCTTGGGAGTTGCAGGAACCGTCATACGTCTAAGCCTCTTGAGAAGCCTAGAACCCCCAATTGCAGAATCCTTCTGAGAAGTTGCCTTCTCAGCTTCATTGTGAAGGTTTGTGTGTTCAAAAACATGTTGTATCGAACCATTGTGACTTCAACATTTCGAAATTAATCTGAGACTGTTACCAAATTTTACTCACAGATAAGTCAAGTAAAGGGTTAGACTGAAAAATCAGAACTTAGACCTATACCAGAACTTAACAGTCATCAGAACATAATGTCTTAACTCGAACAAGGAATATCTATCTTAGTAAATACTCATACAAGTTCTTAGTTATGAACGTCAGAACTTAATCATCAGAACGTGTAACTAGAACTTGTCCTCAGAATTTGTGCAAAAGTGACACAATAACTGTTGATCTAAAATAACATAGACCACCACAGAAATTTCATCATTCATATGGAGTGATGTGTGTGTGCATTAAGCTAAATAACAGACAAAGAGTAAAGTCTGATCTACTTCAGTACATCTTAGAAATAAGTCATAATTAAAATTTTGCTAAAGAGCTGCCATTATCCTGAAACCTACTGATAAATGAGTTCATGCATGAGTTCACCTCTACTGTTTTTGTGCTAATTTTATGCATCTTTTGAAATTCTATTTTACAGAGGCTTCTCAGTGTAAGTGAGTCACGACTGTTTATCAGAATTTATGCTATTATCAGAGTATTTCTCCAGTAATCATAGAGTGTGAAAAGTCACCAAGAAAATATTTTGCTTTTCTAATGCATATTTACTTAATACCAGCAATGCACTTGGGTCGTCCCTTTCACATTTTTACTCTAGATCTCAAAGGAGTACCTGATATTATTCTTTGATTATTGTTCTTCTTCTTTTGATAAGTGAGGTTTATCAGCACTTAGTACATTCAGCAGTTTTACTAGAATCAGAACTTAAACAGATGAGTAGCATTATTCTAATTTGTGACTTAGTAATAAGATATACAAAGTAAACTTAACTAAGCTCAGTTATCAGAATTTGCTTGTGTCATAAGATTTCCACAGAAATAATTACTTCTTTCATGGGATCATTTGTTTATTGAAGACTAGTAGGTCAGTATCTAGCACAGTTATCCTCATAGGATTGAATAGTTACTGAAACAGACATATCACTTATCAGAGTTTAGAAACATATATCAGACAACAGTCAGTACTTAAAGACATTTATCAATTAATGCACAGAATATACAAAGAGATTAATTCTGTAAATACTGATCATAAAGTCTGATAACATAGAACAAGTTTAAGCAGATTTAGAGAAAGAACCTGAAATCATTCCAAGTTCATTTACCAATTTTGAAAAGGTAGCTTCACACAGTGGTTTTGTGAAGATATCTGCTACTTGTTGATCTGTGGGAACAAAATGCAATTCCACTGTACCTTCATCCACATGTTCCCTGATGAAATGGTACCTGATGCTGATGTGCTTTGTCATAGAGTGTTGAACTGGATTACCTGTCATAGCAATAGCACTTTGATTATCACAGTAAATAGGGATTTTGAAATACGTTAACCCATAATCTAGTAACTGATTCTTCATCCAGAGAATCTGTGCACAGCAGCTTCCTGCAGCAATATACTCTGCTTCTGCAGTTGATGTGGAAATTGACTTTTGTTTCTTGCTATACCAAGAAACCAACCTGCCTCCAAGAAATTGGCAGCTACCACTTGTGCTTTTCCTGTCAATTTTGCAACCTGCAAAATCTGCATCTGAGTAACCTATTAATTTAAAATCTGATTCTCTAGGATACCATAATCCTAGATCAGCTGTTCCTTTAAGATACTTAAAGATTCTTTTTACAGCTGTTAAGTGAGGTTCTCTTGGATCTGCTTGAAATCTTGCACAAAGACAGGTAACAAACATGATATCTGGTCTACTAGCAGTTAGATAGAGAAGTGAGCCAATCATACCTCTGTAATCAGTAATATCTACTGAATTACCAGTATCCTTATCCAGTTTTGTTTCAGTGGCCATGGGAGTGGATGCACTTGAACAGTCTTGCATTCCAAATTTTTTCAGCAAGTTTCTGGTGTACTTAGATTGACAAATAAACGTTCCTTCTTCACTCTGCTTGACTTGAAGGCCCAGAAAATAACTAAGTTCTCCCATCATACTCATCTGATATCTTGACTGCATTAGGTTGGCAAACTTTTTGCAAAGTTTGTCATTTGGAGACCCAAAAATAATATCATCAACATAAATCTGGATCAAAAGTAAGTCCTTGCCATGGTTGAGATAGAACAATGTTTTGTCAATAGTTCCTCTGTTGAATCCACTTTCCAGAAGAAACTGAGCTAAAGTCTCATACCATGCTCTAGGAGCTTGCTTAAGTCCATAAAGTGCTTTATCAAGCCTGTAGACATAATCTGGATGTTTGGAATCTACAAAGCCTGGAGGTTGTTCAACATATACTTCCTCTTCCAATTCTCCATTGAGAAAAGCACTTTTCACATCCATTTGAAAGACAGTAAACTTTTTGTGAGCAGCATAAGCCATGAATATCCTTATGGCTTCTAACCTAGCAACTGGAGCAAATGTTTCATCATAGTCAATTCCCTCCTGTTGAGAATATCCTTTTGCAACCAGCCTTGCCTTGTTCCTTACAATTATGCCATCACTGTCAGTTTTGTTTCTGAATACCCACTTTGTACCAACAACCGATCTATTCTTGGGTCTTGGCACTAAGGTCCAGACTTTGTTTCTTTCAAATTCATTCAACTCTTCCTGCATTGCTTGCACCCAATCAGCATCTTGAAGAGCTTCTTCCACTTTCTTTGGCTCAGACTGAGAGAGAAAAGAATTGTAAAGACATTCATTCGAAGTACCTGTTCTAGTTCTGACACCTGCCTCAGGATTTCCAATTATTAAATCAGGTGTATGTGATTTTGTCCACTTCCTTGCAGATGGAAGATTTTCTCTAGAACTGGATGCTCCCCATGATTCATGCTGTCTTCGGTTTCATTTTCTGATGCTCCCCCTGAAACTATGCTCTCTGAGTTGGATCCTTCAGTATTTAGATTTTCAGCACTATCAGTACTTGGCTTATCAGAACTTGACGAATCAGAATTTGAAGAGCCAGATGTTTGTTCTGATGCTTCTTGAGATGTGATAATATCTTGAGTATGCTCCCCCTGCATTGGTGCATCTTCCTTTGACGTAGTCACCACAGTTTCAATAACATCAGAGTTTAATCCATCAGAATTTACAGTATCAGGACTTAGACTGTCAGGACTTGAGGTATCAGAATATGAATCTTCATTTTCAAATCTCAGCTTATCATGATCAATGCAATCTTCAAGTCCAGTGATCTTCTTGTCATCAAAAGAGACATTGATAGATTCCATGACCACTTTTGTTCTCAAATTATAGACTCTGAAGGCTTTTGTAGAAAGTGGATATCCTACAAAGATTCCCTCATCAGCTTTTAGATCAAACTTGGATAGCTGTTCAGGATGAGTCTTGAGAACAAAACACTTACATCCAAATACATGAAAGTATTTGAGATTTGGCTTTTTGTTCTTCACCATCTCTTATGGTGTTTTTCCATGCTTGTTAATGAGTGTTGCATTTTGAGTAAAACAAGCAGTCTGCACAGCTTCAGCCCAGAAATAGGTTGGAAGCTTTGCTTCTTCAAGCATTGTTCGTGCAGCTTCAATTAGAGTTCTATTCTTCCTTTCAACAACTCCATTTTGCTGTGGAGTTCCAGGAGCAGAAAATTCCTGCTTTATTCCATGATTTTTGCAGAACTCTTCCATTATCAAATTCTTGAATTCAGTGCCATTATCACTCCTCAAAATTTTCAGAGAATCTTTGATCAATTTATCCAGATGTTTGACATGATCAATCAGGATAGATGCAGTTTCACTTTTTGTGTGCAAGAAATACACCCATGTGTATCTGGTGAACTCATCTATTATGACCAACGCATATTTCTTCTTTGCAATAGACATGACATTCACTGGACCAAATAGATCAACATGAAGTAGATAATAAGGCTCAAGAATTGATGATTCAGTCTTGCTCTTGAACGAAGATTTTCTTTGTTTAGCCTTCTGACATGAGTCACAAAGACCATCAGGAACAAACACTGATTTTGGCAGTCCTCTCACAAGATCTTTCTTGATCAGTTCATTTATCTTGTTGAAGTTTAAATGAGAGAGTTTCTTGTGCCAATTCCAGCTTTCTTCAGTTGAGGCTCTATTCACTAAACAGATTGCAGAACCATCAGAACTTGTTGAAAGCTTAGCTTCATAAATGTTACCACGCCTGAATCCCTTCAGAACAATTTTTCCTTTAGATTTACTAACTATTTCACAATGTTCTGCAAAGAAATCAACATGATAACCTCTGTCACATATTTGACTTATACTCAGTAAGTTGTGTTTAAGTCCTGAGACCAGAGCTACATCTTTAATAATGACATTCCCAAGATTGATATTGCCATATCCCAAAGTTTTTCCAATGTTGCCATCTCCATAAGAAACACTTGGGCCAGCTTTCTCCACAAAGTCTGATAGCAGGGCCTTATTTCCAGTCATATGTCCTGAACATCCACTGTCCAGAACTAAAATATTTTTCCTGTTGCCCTGCAATCAAAAAGACCACTAATTATTAGTTTTAAGGACCCAGACTTGCTTGGATCCTTTGGCCTTTTTAGGTTTGTTAACATTTGCAGCGGATTTAACATCAGATTTTATGTTAACAGTTTTCTTATCAGAACTTATACTAGAAGGAACAACAAAAACTTTCTTTAAAGAAGGTTTTATTTGATAATAATCATAGTACAAACTATGATATTCCTTACAAGTATAAATGGAATGCCATAAACTACCACAATGAAAACAAGGATTTTGTGGTTTGTATCTAACAGACTGACTCTTAACTCCTGACTTTGTAGATAAGGAGTTAATATTCTTATTCTTCCTGCAAAAAGAAGCCAGATGGTTAGAACTTCCACAGTTATGACATGCTTTCCTAGGAGCATCAGGAACAGATTTATAGTTATTGCTTTTATTCACACCTTCCTTTCCATTCCTGTTTTTCCTAGGTGATTTTACCTTGTTTGCATTCTTAACATCTTTCAGCTTATGCTTAAGCTGCTTCTTTGTCATTAAGCCTATGTTAACTTCAGCTGTCTTTTCCTGTTTTAGTTTGTCAGAAGCTAATTCCTTTTTAACTTCTGATTTCTCATTTTCGGATTTTTCAGTTACAAACTTAACAGGTTTTAACTTCGGCTTTTGCTTATCAACAGGCTTAATTTCTACAGTTCCTTTTTTATTTTCTCCATAGCCTAAGCCCTCTTTCCAGTTTCCACTGCTTAGCAAATTTTGAGTTGTTTTGCCAGAGTTAGTCCAAGTTCTGATAATCTCTCTCTCCTTTTCTAACTCAGTTTTTAGAGATTCATTCATTTTTAGCACTTCATCCCTAACATAAAAAGCATCATCTCTATCCTGCTGAGTTTGATGAAACATGACTAACTCTTTTTCTAAGAAATCATTTCTTTTCCTAAAAGCAAGATTTTCAGAAGTTAATCTTTCACATGTTAAAGTTTGATCTCTATAACTAACAAACATGGTTTTAAGATATCTTCTCAACTCATTAATATCATCAGTATGAAAAGCATAAGTAGTCTGAGGTACCTTTGTTTCAGCAGCTTCAGAACTGCTCTCAGAACTTGATTTATCAGCATTTGCCATCAATGCATAGTTCTCCTCACTTTCAGAGTCTGAGGTGTCTGTCCAGCTTTTCTGCTTTGTGACAAGAGCTTTGCCTTTGTCATTCTTGGTCTTCTTGCAATCAGGAGATATGTGGCCTTTCTCACCACAATTATAACATTTAACATTAGCGTAATCTCCTCTGTCAGACTTTCCTCCTCTTCCTTCAGATCTTTTGAAATTCTTCTTATCAGAACTTATGCCTTTCCTGGAAAACTTCTTTCCCTTCCTGAACTTCCTGTATGCAATCTTTGTGATTCCTTTCACCATAAGAGCACACAGCTTCATCATCTCCTCATCAGCATCAGTTTCAGGCAAGCTTTCAGAATCTGAGTCATCATCACTCTCAGAACTTGATGACTCAGTATCAGATTTTATGATAAGAGCTTTACCCTTATCTTTCTTTGAGGAAGGTGGTTTGGGGGATTCCTCTTCAACCTTGAGAGCAACTGTCCTTGACTTTCCTCCTTTCCTCTTGCTTCTTTGTTCCATCTCAAGTTCATGAGTCTTGAGCATTGCATAGATTTCATCAAGAGTTGTTTCATCAAGATTGTAGTTGTCTCTTATTGTTGTTGCCTTCAAATCCCAACATTCAGGAAGAGCTAACAGGAATTTGAGGTTTGTATCTTCAAGATCATACTCCTTATTTACTAATGACAAGTCATTCAAGAGTTTGACAAATCTATCATATACATCAGTCAATGACTCATTAGTCCTAGAGTCAAAGTGTTCATACTCTTGAGTGAGTATTGTCTTCCTGTTCTTCTTAACTGTTTCAGTTCCTTGACACCTTGTCTCCAGTGCATCCCATATCTCCTTAGCAGTCTTGCAGTTGATTACCCTGTTTGACATTACATTATCAATGGCACTATGCAATAAGTGACGTACCTTGGCATCCTTAGCAATAGATGCTATATCTTCAGCAGTGTAATCATTCTTTTCCTTTGGTACGGTCATTGCTGCTTCACCTGCAACTACAACAGCGAGCTTGGTAGGTTTGTGAGGCCCTTCCTTGATTCTATCAAGGTATTCTGGATATGTTGCTTCCAGAAACATGGTCATCCTTTCCTTCCATATGGGATATTCAGATGGTCTCAATATGGGAACTCTGATAGTCTCATATCGACTCTGAGTTGATGTCTTTGATGATTCCTCAGTTTTGGTAGGCTTAGTTGGAGTTTCTGTGTCAGACATGATTGTGTTTGGATCTTTAACTGTATGTGTGTTAACAGATAGCTCTGATACCACTTGTTAGGTCACACTTTCACTGTAGAGGGGGTGAATACAGTGTTTATTACAATCAAATCAAACTTCAAGAACTTATGTAACAGAAAAAATACTTTATTTAAACAATAAACTCTGTTACAATCTGGAACTGTTATCTCTCAGTGATGAACAAAATATCACGAGAGCTGCTAGGGTTATAATAAATAATATTCTCGATAATGATAACACTTTTAGTGTAAACCCTATGTCTGTGTTTATATACTACACAGTTACAAGATAATCGCTAATTGATATGGAATATAATTCTGCTTCCTAAAATATATCAATCAGATATCTTCTATTCCAAGTATTCCATTCTTCACGGAATTCCTTCTTCATGCATATCTCTTCTTATGTTTATCTTGATCTTCTTAACTTTAATCAGCTACTGTCCTTATCTGATCGTCCTTCAGCACTTAAGTTCTGATATCTATCTCCTGATAACATAAGTACTGATATCCCTTAAGTTCTGACTTCCAGTATAAGTACTGATCAGTTAAGTACTGATTTGTTCTGTTCAAATAAGATCTGAAATCTAAACATAAAACATATTAGCCATGACATTATCAAATATATCTAACACTTTGCAACTGCTACACATGGATTTGTTTGGACCAGTCAATGTGTTGTCCATATCAAGGAAAATATTTTTCCTAGTAATTGTAGATGATTTCTCAAAGTTCTCTTGGACATATTTCCTAAAGTCAAAAGATGAGACTAGTGAAATCATCAATCACATAAGGCAAGTCAATAATCATCCTGATTTCAAGGTTAGAAGAATTAGGAGTGACAATGGAACTGAGTTCAAGAATTCTGTCATGAGAGCATTTTGTGAGGAAAATGGGATTCTGCATGAGTTTTCAATAACAAGAACTCCACAACAGAATGGAGTAGTGGAAAGGAAGAACATATCACTTATTGAGGCTGCCAGGACAATGCTTGAAGAATCTAAACTACCAACATATTTCTGGGTTGAAGCTGTAAATAATGCATGCTACCCTCAGAATATTTCCCTGGTTAATCAAGCAAGATGCATGACTCCCTATCAATTTTTCAAGAACAAGAAACTAACTCTAAATTTTCTTCATGTCTTTGGCTGCAAATGCTATATTCTGAGAAATCAAACTGATCAAAATGGGAAGTTTAATGCTAAAGCAGATGAAGAAATTTTTGTTGGATATGCTGTTGGTAAAGCATATAGAGTCTACAATCTAAGAACCAACATTATTGTGGAATCAATACATGTTGTGTTTGATGATAAAAAGATTGAAGGACTTCAAAATGGAGATTACCATGAGAGCCTCAAATTCGACAATGTGGAGATGGTTAGTGATGATGAAAGTGATCAAGAAACAGTATCAAAGGATAATGCAGAAAAATCTACTACCAATGAAGCACAAAATTCAACATCTGTCGAGTTGCATAATGCTTCATCCGTCGGGAGGCAATTTGCGTTATCCGTAGGGAGACAACCAGCTTCATCCGTCGGTACTCAAAATTCACCATCCGTCAGGTTATCAAAAGGAGCAGAAAGTAAGGATAGATCACCTATAGAAAGTTCCCCTTTCTCAAATCAAAGATCCACAAACTCAGGGGGAGTTTCTAACAATCAAAACTCAATAACACATCAAGACAACAATGAGGCCTCTTCATCTAGAGCTAATCTACCTCAACAAAGAAAATGGACAAAAGATCACCCGTTTGAGCTCATAATTGGTGATGTTTCTTCTAGAGTTCAAACCAGGAGAGCAACTCAAGAAGAATTTCTATACAACAACTTTCTTTCCAAGGAAGAACCAAAGAAGGTAGAAGAAGCTTTGGTGGATCTTGATTGGATTTTAGCTATGCAGGAGGAGCTAAACCAATTTGAAAGGAATAATATATGGAAGCTGGTGCCCAAGCCTAAAGGAAAGAATCCAATAGACACCAAATGGGTATTCGGAAACAAGATGGATGAAAATGGCATAGTAGTCAGGAACAAACCTAGATTGGTTGCTAAGGGCTATTGTCAACAAGAAGGAATAGATTTTGATGAAACATTTGCTCCTGTTGCAAGACTTGAAGCCATCAGAATCTTCTTATCCTATGCAGCCCAAGCCAATTTCAAGGTCTATCAAATGGATGTCAAAAGTGCCTTTCTGAATGGAGATTTGGAGGAGGAAGTCTATGTTAGTCAACCTCCTGGTTTTGAAGATCCAAATTTTCCAAAACATGTCTATTATCTTATGAAAGCACTTTATGGATTGAAGCAAGCACCTAGAGCCTGGTATGACACTTTATCAAAGTTCCTTTTGGAAAATCATTTCACAAGAGGTACTATAGATAAAACTTTATTCTTTAGAAATGTTAATGGCCCTAGTATACTTGTTCAAATTTATGTAGATGATATTATTTTTGGCTCTACAGATGAGAAACTTTACAAAATGTTTGTCAAATTGATGCAAAGTAAGTATGAAATGAGTATGATGGGAGAACTAACTTACTTTCTTGGTTTGCAAGTTAAGCAAGTTAGTGATGGAATATTCATTAGTCAAACTAAATATATTTTTGATCTTTTAAAGAAGATTGATCTAATGTATTGCACATCTGCAAAAACTCCCATGGCTACTGCAACTAAGCTTGAATTAAACACTACTGAAAAGTCTGTGGGTATTTCAAGTTATAGGGGCATGGTTGGCTCACTTCTGTACTTAACAGCTAATTGGCCAGATATAATGTTTGCTACATTTTTATGTGCTAGATTTCAGGCTGATCCTAGAGAATCTCACTTAATATCAATTAAGAGAATTTTCAGATATCTCAAGGGAACACCAAAACTTGGCATTTGGTACCCTAGAGATTCTGGTTTTGATCTAACTGGTTATTCAGATGCAGATTATGCAGGTTGTAGAATTGATAGGAAAAGTACAACAGGAACCTGTCAATTTCTAGGAAACAAGCTTGTGTCCTAGTCACACAGCTCGTGAAGCAACTACTACTCAAATCAATCAGATTAAAGAATCATTGATTGGTTTAAAGCTGACTACTCATCAGGAAATTCAGAAACAAATTTCACCAATAGGTATCAGGCAAACTGAAATTGAAGCTAGTCAAGCTAGATTGGAAGCTAAACAAGCTCAAATGTCTGCTCAACTTACAGAAGTACAGAATTTAATGGAGCTGATTCTTTCTCTATTGCTTGGTGATGATGCCAAAAATGGGGAAAAAATTGTTAAATCTAAATGCAAACAACAGACATTAACATGCACTGCTGATGAAAATCCTGATGGAGGTAATAAGGGGGGACAGAAGGATAGTGAAAGGAGAAAAGGTGAAGAGCTAGTTGGAGTTAGTGGTTCATCAAAAGCAATCACTAGATTTCAATCTATACAAGGTGGAGAGAGTAAGAGAAATAAAAGAAGAGTAGAAGATTTGACTGTGACTACATAAATGCAAAAATCTTCACAAGTCACAACTGTTGCTGATGAAGACCAAGGTATTCTGGAGATAAAAGTTGGTGCTGAAGCAAGTCAGTTTATTCAAAATCTGAAAGTTAAAGAAAGAAAGACAACTCTGTTCTACAAGGATCCAAAGATTTAATTATTTGACTCTGAGGTAAGTAGAAGAATCTTTGCAAAAGAAAATCCAGGAGTTGATCTTAAATAGCTAAGGCAAATGGAGGAAGACTTCAAGAATTCCATGAAGACAGTAAATGCTGATATTGCTGTTATTTCTCAAGTACTTTATGAAGATGAAGGTATAAAATATATGAATAAATGTGATTATGTGCTATGTGATCAGTGTAGACAGAGTTGTAGATGTAAGGATATGAGTTGGTTTTATTAAAGCGAAAGGTAAAAAAATAGACGTTCAAAGAAATGATGTTTGTCTATGAGGTCCCTAATTAGGGTTTATTATTTGTATATAGAGTTGGAAAGTAAGGATGCTTGAAATAGGAAAGGAAAGGAGGTTCTTGGTAACGGTAACCTGATCCACGTGATCCATGTTAAAAAGGAAAGCATTTGAGGCAAGTAATTATGCCCTCATTTATAGAGATCGTGAATGTGAACTGAATAAAGTTATTAGGTTGATAAAAAGAAAATGATTATGTTAATTCCAGTACCCTAATGCCTTGATTACCTTTGTCATTAACCTAACCTTTCTCATATATTGTTTATCCCGAATTATTTTATAACCTCTTTCGAGTTATAATACCTATGCTTTGTTGATACCCATGCGATAATATAGCTTTATCTTATATATATTGTTAATATATATGCTTACCCTTGATTTCTTTTCAGTTTACATATCTTTTCTTCACTTCCATTTGCCCTACTTAAATCCCAGAAATGAAACTAATAATGACTTTCGACTTGAAAAGGTCAAAATGATTTCAAAGGTCGGTAAATGTTTTAAAAGGGAATTAAGTTTTAAAAATACATTGAATTTTCCAATATAAAGGTTTTCACTGAATTCCCAAAGGTTGGATATTTGCATAAGAGGCTAGCGGGGCTAGCCTATCTTTATGAGAGACTGACGGGGCTAGTCCAATATTAAAGGCCAATTTAGTGCCTTAGGTACCTTATGACCGGAATGGATGTCATTACGGGCTGATCACCCGTATTATGCTTAAAAGATGGATAATTCAATGGAACATTGTTGAATTTATGAAAATAAAATTTAAGATTATATTTGTGCCTTAAGCACTATATTTATAAATCATTATGAGTTGCTTTCAAAAGTGATCTTGAGAACTTCCAGATTTTGACATAAACCTACTTAGAAAAGATCTATCCAACCAAATCACTTAATCCTTCCTGAACTTTGATCTAGAACCCTTAAACCTTAAACTATAGTTTTATCCTTACGACTATTGAGTTACTGCCATGTGTTATTATATTGAATTATTTTATAGTTACTTGCTGAGCCTTTTAGCTCATATTGTTTTGTATTGATATAACCTTGGCATTTAAGCAATAAGATGACCAGACTTAGGTGCACCGCTCGTAAAAGTATCTAGAACGGTCCCTTCCATACCGTTAGGTTTCATGTGCCAGATCAGGTTGATGTTTTTTCGGAGGATCGTTGGAAGATATCGAGGAATGTAATATTTTATATTCAGATATAATTGGGTTATTTGGCAATTTCAAGTCAGAATTGTTAAATCTTTAATTCTAGAGGTGTTGTAATATATTAAATTTTTGGTTGATAGTTGTAGTCTTGTCTCATACTTTATCCTGTATCGGTCCTTATAACTTTTTGGGGGTTATTATATTTTTTATTATTATTTAGTTGATTATTATAAAGGTGACGTGGGTCCACATTCCTAACCCCGAGTTTGAGGGCGTCACATGTATAATTTTAACGACAAAGTCAATCTCAATAAAATGATATTTGATTATCAATGAATTAATTTTTTAATATAATAAATAAGTGATTGTCAAACCTGGTTAAGGATGAATTTGAATACCACATTTTACTGGTAATAGCTTAGGCGATAAAGTAAGGGTTTTTTCATAAATACCAAGTTTTATAAACTTTTTGCAAAAATACTATCATTTTTTAAAAATATTTGTAAAAATATGTTATGCACCTTTGAAACCATGTTAGATATAATTGATGATATCGTATTTAGAACTATCAGAGTTTGCCATTTAATATAAAAACTCTTTTTATCTGTTGAGTTCTTAATTTTGAACTGATTGTTTGATTGTATTCATCCCCCCTCTACAGTTGATTTAAGGCCTAAAAATTTGTATCATAGCTTGCTGTTGATACATAAACAGTTTAAGATCCAGAAAATAATCATTAATGACAGACAAAGAAACTCAACTAAATTCCCCACCACCACCAGCCACAAACCAAATCAACCACAACATGAGTAGATATGAGGCTATCAAGGTTCCAATCTTGAAGATTAATGAATATCCAATCTAGAAAGTCAAGATGGCTACATGTCTAGAAGCAACAGATCCTGAATATTTTAACAGTATTTAAGATGGTCCTCATAGGCCCATGAAACTGGCTGTTGATATTTCTAGTCAACAGAAAAAGATAGTTGACAAGGACAAAAAAGATTATACTCATGAAGCTCTTTCATCAATTATAAAAGTTACAAAAAATAGACATCTTTTGCATAGCAGTCTTGATAGTGTGATGTCTAATAGGGTGATTGGATGTAAAATAGCCAAAGAAATTTGGGACATTTTGAGGTTAAGTGTCAAGGAACTACTGATATCAAGAAGAATAAAATGACAATACTCACCCAGGAGTATGAACACTTTGAATCAAAAGCTGATGAGTCTTTGACTGAAATCTATGACAAATTTCAGAAATTATTGAATGACTTGTCATTGGTTGACAAAGAATATGATCCAGAAGATTCAAACTTGAAGTTTCTTCTTACACTTCCTGAAAAGTTTGACTTGAAAGTCACATCAATAAGGGACAACTATGATCTTGAAGAAACATCTCTGGATGAGATTTATGGGATGTTGAAAACTCATAAACTGGAGATGGAGTAGAGAAGCAAGAGAAAATGACCTAAAGCAAGGCATGTTGCACTACGGGTTGAAGAAAAACCAAGGGAGAAAGCTGGAAGAAAGAGCCATTCTAAAGAAAAGACTATGTTTGCAAAGTCTGATACTGAGTCATCAAATAGTGATGATGACTCAAATTCTGACAATTACTCAGACCTTGATGACTCAAATTCTAATAATTAATCGTGCAGTCATAATCCTTGATTAATTCTAACCATCTCCTTTGCCTCATATTAAGCTCCTTCTGTGTGAATATGTACTTCAAGCTTTTGTGATCCGTGTAAATCTCGCACTTTTCTCCATATAGATAATGTCTCCAAATTTTCAAAGCGAAAACTATGGCTGCTAGCTCCAAATCATGAGTATGATATTTCTGTTCGTGTGGTTTTAGTTTCCTTGACGCATACGCAATTACTTTATCGTGCTGCATTAGAACACATCCGAGTCCTTTATGAGAAGCATCGCTATAGATTACGAAATTTCCTTGATCGTTGGGAAGTGACAAAACAGGTGCCGTGATTAATCGTTGCTTCAATTCCTGAAAACTTTCTTCGTATTTGTCGTTCCACATAAACTTTTCATTCTTTCGTGTAAGCTTTGTTAATGGTGTTGCAATCCTTGAGAAATTCTGAACGAATCGGCGATAATATCCCGTTAATCCCAAGAAACTTCTTACCTCTGTGGGTGTTCTCAGTCTTTCCCAATATGTAATGGCCTCAATCTTTGCTGGGTCCAGTTTGATCCCTTCATAACTGACTATGTTATCTCCAAAGCTGTTCTCAAATTTGCTGCATGATCCTATTCCGTCTTTGAATAAATTAAAATATCGTCTATAAACACAATAACGAACTTATCCAAATATTTCTTGAAAATTCTATTTATCAGGTCCATGAACGCTGCCGGGGCATTTGTTAATCCAAAAGACATCACTAAAAATTCATAATGTCCATACCTTGTCCTGAAAGTTGTCTTTGGTATATCTTCTGGCTTGATCTTTAGTTGATGATATCCCGATCTTAAATCAATCTTGGAGAAGTACTTGGCTCCTTTTAATTGGTCAAACAAATCATCAATTCAGGGTAACAAATACTTGTTCTTGATTGTAAGCTTGTTGAGCTCCCTGTAGTCGATGCACAGTCTCATGTTTCCATCCTTCTTTTTGACAAATAGTACCGGTGCACCCTACAGGGATACACTGGGTCTGATTACTCCTTTCTCTAACAACTCTTGTAATTGCTTTGCTAGCTCCTTCATCTCAACAGGTGCCATTCTGTACGGGACCTTGGATACGGGTTCTGTTCCAGGTGCTAAGTCGATCGCAATTTCAATTTCTCTGTCTGGAGGAAGTCCCGGTAACTCATCGGGAAACACGTCTCTGAAAACTAAAGTTGATGCTTTCAGATGATTGAGTATATCAGGATTTGTATCTTCTGTTCTGTTGTTTCCAAATGTGCAACAACTTTTGTTCTGGAAATAGGATATGTATTATCTTTCCAATCAGTATTCCAGAGATTATCAAAACAATCATTTTCTTTCGTAGCATCTAACTCTTTCATTTTCTGTTGTCTTACATGCATAGGCATATCTTCAGGAAGAAAAGATCATCCTCAGGATCTATAATAACATTAGAAACATTAGCTTCTTCACCATTATTAGATTCTTCAACAACAACCGGATTTTGCACTAATTATTGAACTTCATCACCAGCTTTGGCATGTAGAATAATATTAAAAATTGCTGTGATATGTGATCCAGTAGCTTTAGAAGCTTCCACACCAGCAGCAGTTTACTCCACATCTTTAAGTATTGTAGATAAATGAATTGAAGCTTCGAAAGATACTTTCAGAACCTCAGTTCCTGTAACATACTGTGGTGATTCTGAAATGGATGAAACTTTATGAATGGACTGTTGTGCTACTACCTCTTCAGCAACAACATGGATTATCTCAGGTGATGGTAAAGTAAATGGACTATTTTTCAACAAAAATAAGGATCGTCTCATGTAGTGGGATAGTAGAATGTATGGACTGCAAGAAAGTATCAGTACCTAGACTTGCAGGGAATTTTAATAGCCCTTGGTACATCAGAGTTTTCTTGAGATTTAACAGATTGTTGTTCATCATCTGTTTCTTTAGTACTCTGAGCACTTGCAAACGTATAGCAATTGAAACTTAATCTCTCTATTCTTTTAAAGTAGTCTCACTACTCCTCACACCACACATCTCATGACTTTTAATAGTCAGAGCTTCCTCACAAGGATTACTAAATCCTATCTCTCATATACCTCTCCTTTTTCTAGGAAGGGTCCTTCCTCTCTTTAATGCTATTTTTCTTTAAATCTTTTCACACATCTCACAGAAAAAAAGCTCAGAAAGATTTTCCTACAGATATAAGAGGTGGCTAAAGAAGGGTGATTTGTGGTCATACAACTAGAGGTTGTCCTTAAATAAGGTTTAGAAGTAATCATACCAACATGAATTATATCATGAAAAATAAATGTTGATAAAGTATTAATAATATTTATACCTTGTGAATACACAATTAAGCTCATAGTTGATACTGTGGTTATGACAGTTGTTGTTCATCAATAATGAGAACCTCCATTTGAATTAGAGAGGATTTGATTAGGTTACTATCATGTACCATGATCTCAAACCTTGTTCTTCTTGCAAAGAACTAACACTTGAATGTGTTTATTGAAAACTATCTCAGAATCTTCAGTAAAAACTGATGAAACCTCTGTGTCTCAGTTAGTATCATTAAGTTCTACCTCAAAAAGTAGTCTCTAACCAACTAAATGTTATTTCTGAGTGATGAACACAATTTAAGAATTATGTCACTTGATTTTTGGCAACATTTGAGAAAATAATTCAAGTGTTTCAATTGTGAGAAGAAATTTAAGATTTAAGATATATAATGTTAAGAAATGAGTGTGAACAACTTTCTTGATGAGAAAAAGAAAGTTTGAAAGAATTTGAATAGAATTTAACACTCAAAGATTATAATTCTTGTAAACTCAGAATTAAATCTTTCATAAAAAGCATTAATGATATCTGAAGTTAAACATGCAATAATGATTTAGATATCAATAGTTAAAAAGCATTCAAGCACATACAAGATAGTAAGCAATTATTCACTTAAAAAAACAAAGAAGACAGAAAATTTTTCATTAATTATGAAGACGCAAAGTACAAGATTTCATAGAATTTAAACATAAAATCCTAATACAATCTAACTATTCAGACTTCCTCGTCTTTTCTTCTTCCAACTTCTTCATTGACCTCTGATGGAAAATACGAATGAAGAAATTGAGTGAATTTTGGAGTTTGAATGAAAAAGGCAGTGAGTAGTTTTGAGAGTGGAGGGTTGTATTTATAGCCGAGAGGTTTAGAAACTGAAGGGACTCTTTGATTAACCATGTAATAATCAACCATAATGCAAATACACGATTATGCGTATCTAGGTAAACAAAAAGTAATATCTCTCTTCAGATTCCTATTCCCAATATAAATACTCAAGTATTACAAGTTACTTGCATCGGTAGCTAACCCATTTAAGAAATTAAAAGATAATCCACTATCTCACTGAATAATTAAAAATACTGCTTAAGCATTTATTCCGAATAAATTCAGAATAATCAATGAAGTATAATAATCAATTCATGTTTTGATCATTATCAGTATTTTAATTACGACTATCAGGACTTATCAGTCAAAACTGGGTTGACCAATATCAGAATTTATCAACTACTGACAGAACCTATTAGTCAAAACAAGTTTAACTAATAACAGAGCATGTAAGCATGATCAGTAGTTCAACATGCATTTTTCATATAAAATCACTTAGCACAATTTGCATGTTATCATGGCATCAACATTTAGCATAAGAATCAGTATCTAACAAGTACTGACAAATAATAAGATACCATGCTTCAATAATACCAGCAGACTTAATTATCAGAGTTTGAGAATTATCCTGAAATCATTCCCAATTCATTCACCAATCTTGAGGATGTAGCTTCACAGAAAGGCTTGGTGAATGTATCTGCAACTTGCTGATCTGTTGGAACAAAGACCAATTCCATTGTACCTGCTTCCACATGTTCCTTTATGAAATGGTACCTGATACTGATATGCTTAGCCATTGAATGTTGTACAAGATTTCCTGTCATTGCAATAGCACTTTGATTACCACAATATATAGGAATAGAGGAATAGTCTAACCCATAATCCAGTAATTGATTTTTCATCCATAGAATCTGAGCACAACAGCTTCCTGCAGTAATGTATTCTGCTTCTGCAGTTGATATGGAAATTGACTTTTGTTTCTTGATGTACCAAGAAACCAATCTGCCACCAAGAAATTGGCAGCTTCCAGAAGTGCTTTTCCTGTCTATTTTGTATCCTACAAAATCAGCATCTGAGTATCCAATTAGCTTAAAATCTGAATCTCTAGGATATCATAATCCCATATTCATGGTGCCTTTGAGATAGTTAAAAATTTTCTTCACAACTAATAGATGAGGTTCTCTAGGATCAGCTTGGAACCTTTCATAGAGACAGGTAGCATACATGATATCAGGTGTACTAGCAGTCAGATACAGGAGTGAGCCAATCATACCTCTATAGTTAGTTATATCTACTAAAGAACCAGTATTTAAATCTAACTTGGTTGCAGTGTCCATGGGAGTTCATGCAGTTGAGCAGTCTTGCATTCCAAATCTTTTGAGTAGATTCCTGGTGTATTTGGATTGATTTATGAAGATACCTTCATCAGTCTGTTTAACTTGTAACCATATAAAATAACTCAGTTATCCCATCGTACTCATTTGATACCTAGACTGAATTAGCTTTGCAAATCTCTCACAAAATTTATCATTAGTAGATCCAAAAAAGATATCATCAACATATATCTGTACTAATAACATGTCCTTACCATGGTATTTATAAAAGAGATTTTTGTCAATTGTACCTCTTGTGAAACCACTCTCTAGCAGAAATAGAGCAAGTATTTCATACCAGGCCCTTGGAGCTTGCTTCAGTCCATAGAGTGCTTTATCCAGTAAGTAGACATGATCTGGATACCTTGGATCAATGAACCCTGGAGGTTGTTCAACATAAACTTCCTCTTCGAGTTCTCCATTTAAGAATGCACTCTTCAGATCCATTTGGAACACCTTAAACTTCTTGTGAGCATCATAGGCAAGAAAGATTCTAATTGCCTCAAGCCTTACAACTGGAGCAAATGTCTCATCATAATCAATGCCTTCTTGTTGTCAGTATCCCTTTGCAACTAGTCTTGATTTATTCCTTGTAACAATGCCCTCACTATCAGTTTTGTTTCTGAACACCCACTTTGTGACAACTACAGATCTGTTCTTTGGTCTTGGCACAAGAGTCCAGACTTTGTTCCTTTCAAATTCATTGAGTTCCTCTTGCATTGCTGTGACCCAGTCAACATCTTGCAGAGCTTCTTCAACCTTCTTGGGTTCAGTTTGAGATAGAAAAGAATGATAGAGACATTCATTTGGAGTGAATTTTCTTGTTCTTACACCACTGTGAGGGTTTCTAATGATTAAGTCTTGTATTTATGACTTAAAACATTTTCTTATAGATGGAAGTTGACTCCTTGAAGACAAACATCCCCTTGATCCATGAACTCTCTGTTATTTCTTTGATTAGTACCACTATTGTTTCCTGATGCTCCCCTTGAATCAGTGTTCCCATTGTTATCAGTATTTGACTCATCAGAATTTGAGGAAGATGAGTATGATGATCTTTTTACTGATGTCTCTTGAGATGAATAACTTGTAATAGTCTCTAAATTTGAGTCATGTTGCTCCCCCCTCAACATATGCTTCAGTGTTAGAAGTATTTCCACTATTTTGTGGAACCTCAGAGCTTTGAGTGATATCAGGACTTATCGTATCAGAGTCAGGATTTAAAAGTTCAACATAAGGTACTTCATTTTCAAATCTCAATTTGTCATGGTCATCTGCATCTTCTAGACCTGTTATCTTTTTGTCATCAAAAGATACATGTATAGATTCTATGTCTGTTCTTGTTCTCAGATTGTAAACTCTGAAGGCTTTTGTGGTTAACGGATAACCCACAAATATTCCTTCATCAGCTTTCAGATCAGACTTGGTTAGCTGCTCCGGATGAGTTTTGAGAACAAAACACTTACAACCAAAAATAAATTTGGCTTCTTTCCCTTCACCATCTCAAATGGTGTTTTTCCATGCTTGTTGATCAATGTTGCATTTTGTCTAAAGCAAGCAGTTTGCACAACCTCATCCCAGAAGTAGGTAGGAAATCTTGCTTCCTCTAGCATGGTTCTTGCAGCTTCTATCAGAGTTCTATTCTTTCTTTCAACAACTCCATTTTGTTGTGGAGTTTCAGGAGCATAAAGCTCTTATTTTATCCCCTTGAGTTTGCAGAACTCTTCCATAGAGCTATTCTTGAATTCAGTTCCATTATCACTTCTGATGATCTTCACTTTGTATGTTGATCCTTTTTCCAGCTCCCTCATATGATCAAGAAGAATGGATGGAGATTCATCCTTAGTGTGCTGAAAATACACCCATGTGTATCTTATATATTCATCAACAATTACGAGTACATACCTCCTCTTGGAAATTGACATAACATTCACTGGACCAAAGAGATCAATATGAAGTAGATGATATGGTTCAAGAATGGAGGATTCAGTTTTACTCTTGAATGAAGTTTTCCTTTGCTTGGCTTTCTAGCATGTGTCACATAAGCCATCAGGAGTAAAAAACTATATTGGGCAATCCTCTCACAAGATCTTTCATCACTAGTTCATTGATATTGTTGAAGTTGAGGTGAGAAAGTCTTTTATGCCAATTCTAGCTGTCTTTTACAGATGCTCTACTCAATAGACAAAATTTTGAATTATTAATACTTGTGGAGACCCTGGCTCCATATAAACTACCATGTCTTACACTAGTCAATGCAATCTTGCCATCAAACTTACTATCAATTTCACAAGGCTCCTCATAAAAGTTGACATGGTAACCTCTGTCACAGATTTGACTTGCACTAATCAGATTATGCTTGAGTCCTGCAACTAGAGCTACATTTTCAATGATAATATTTCCAACTTTGATTTTTCCATATCCCAAGATTTTTCCTAAGTTGCCATCTCCATGAGAAACGCTTGGGCCAGCCTTCTCCTTAAATTCTGATAGCATAGATTAATAACCAGGCATATGCCCTGAGCATCCACTATCCAAGACTAGAGCATTCCTCATGTCACCCTGCAATCAGTAATTTGAATCAGTTAGTGTTTTTAAGGACCCATACTTACTTGGATCCTTTGGCCTTTTTAAGTTTCTTAACATATGCAGCAGAAGATTTTTTATCAAAGTTTATGTTAACATCCTTACTATCATAATACAAACTGTAATACTCTTTAAATGCAGAAACAAATTTTTTTTAATTAAAGAGGATTGTAGTTTATAATAATCATAATACAGATTGTGATACTCTTTACAAGTATAAATAGAATGCCAAACACTTCCACAATGAAAATAAGGACTCTGTGGTTTATATCTAACTGTTTTATTCCTAAACTCTGATTTGGAAGAAACAACATTTATCTTTTTATTCTTCTTACAAGAGTTAGAAAGATGATTAGTGCTACCACAATTTGACCAGGTCTTTCTAGGTACATTAGGTGGAGTTACATAATTTCCATTCTTATTAATACCTACCTTGCCATTCTTATTTTTCCTAGACCTTTTCCTCTTGTCTTTCATGTGTAGATCCTTCAACTTTTGCTTAAGTTGTTTTTGAGTCATTAAACCAATATTTACTTAATTTCTGTGAACTTGTTCACTCTTATCAGTAATTAAGTTTGATCTAGGTGTTGAGGTTATACATTCCTCATGGATTGACTTAAAAGTATTAACACTAGGATTAAACTTAATGGTCTTTATTTGAACCTTATTCAGTTTGACCTTACTATTAGTTTTTATTGCTTTTGTTCTCTCAGTTTGTTTTCCACTTTTCTTATCAAAATTAGATCTAGCTGAATATCCTAATCCTGATCTTCAACAACCATTCTCTAGAATTTCCAGAGTTGACTTTCCCGAGTTAGTCAAAAGTTTAATGACTTCTCTTTCTTTTGCTAGCTCCTTCTCTAGATAAGTGTTTTTTTAATAATTTTTCCTTAATATAAACATCATTATCTCTTTCTTTTTGAATTTCTAGAATGGAAAACAACTCAATTTCTAGGTGATCATTCCCTTTCTTTAACACAGAGTTTTCACTCTTGATTCTATTATTCTCTAAGGTTTGATCCCTAAAACTAACATGCAGAGACTTAAGAAATAATCTTAACTCATAAATATCATCAATATCAAAAGCAAGAGTAGTCTAAGGTACCTTTAATTCAACATTGTCATCCTCAGCATCAGCTTTTGCCATGAGAGCATAATTGACTCCATCATCTGAATCTGATGAATCATCCCAGTTTCTCTTCCTTGAGATCAAGGCTTGTTTTTTCTCAGTTCTGGGTTTTCTGCAGTCAGCTGCAAAGTGTCCAATTCCATCACAGTTGTAACATCTCTCTTTTGACTTGTTAAGTTTTCCAGATTTGGATTCCTTCCCATCAGTATTTCTCATGTTGTTCCTCTTATCAGAGTTTGAGGAATTGGAACCTTTTCTGGAAAATCTTCTCCATTTCCTGAAGTTCTTGTAGACCATATTCTTGAAGCTTTTAACCATTAGGGAAGCCATTTGATCCATGTCTTCATTGTTGTTATGATCACTGTCAATATTTGATTCACTAGCAGTATTTGAGTCATCATCAAAATTTGATGATTCAGTGCCTGACTTTGCAATCATGGATTTCCCTTTAGAGTAGCTTTTCCTCATAGCTTTCTCCTTTGGCTTCTCTTCAACCTTGAGTGCAACTGGTCTAGATTTAGATCATTTCCTCTTGATTCTTTGCTCTATCTCTAGTTGATGAGTTTTCAGAAATCCATAGATCTCATCTAGAGGTGTGTTATCAAGTTGATAGTTATCCCTTATTGATTTGACTTTAAAGTCTCACTTTTCAGGGAGAGCAAGGAGGAACTTCAGGTTTGAGTCCTCCAAATTATATTCTTTGTTGAAAAGGGATAAGTCATTCAGCAATTTCTGAAATCAGTCATAGATCTCAGTTAAGGACTCATTGTCCCTTGAGTCAAAGTGCTCATATTCTTGAGTATGTACTGTCCTCCTGTTCTTCTTGATAGGAGTTGTACCTTGACACTTTACTTCTAAAGCATCCCATATCTCTTTTGTTGTCTTACATCCAATGACTCTGTTGGACATAACACTATCAAGACTGCTGTGCAAGATGTGTCTGACCTTAGCATCCTTCATGGTATATGAGATATCTTCAGGAAAGTAGTCTTTCATGTCTTTGTCTATCATCTTCTCTGATTCTCCTGCAAGCGAAACAACTACCTTCATTGGTCTATGAGGACCATCATAGATCCTGTTCAGATATTGTACCTTGATTGCTTCATACCTATTCATGTTGCTGCTTATCTGTGATGTGGCTGGGGGTTGTGGCTTCGGATTCCGTGTTTCTTCTTCTTTTTCTGACATGGTTGATTGATTTCCAGATCTTAAACTGTTTGTACGTTAACAGTAAGCTTTGATACCAATTGTTAGGCCCTTAATCAAATGTAGAGGGGGTGAATATAATTAATACAATCAATTCGATAGAGCTTCAACATAATCAACAATTTTTATATTAACTGATAAATTATTACAAATGTACTATCTCGAAAGGATGTACAAATATCCTTGAGAGCTGCTAGGGTATGCGAAAGATATAACAATGTCGCAATGCTTATAGCATGAACCTAATCAGTACTTTATATAGAGCACATCTACACAATGTATAAGGAATTCTATTCTATTAACAACAAGGAAACCTATACCATACTTCTGAGATAAAGTCCTTCACCGCCTTTAGTTCATGTTTCCTTTTCCTTATCGAAGATCAACTGATGTGACAAATACTGATTACATCATCTGTTGACATCATCATCATCGAAGATCAACTGATGAAGATCAACTGATGTGACAAATACTGATTACATCATCTGTTGACATCATTATCCATTGATATCTTTATCCGTCGATATCATTATCCGTTGATGTCATCAACATCCGTTGATATAAATTCAGATGTGAACTTCTGATAGTTTCTACTTGATATCATCAATTGCTCCTAACAAATTCCTACGACGCACAAATTGAAATTACATATCGAATTACCATGATCGAACCCAAATTAAATTTCAAAAATTCGAATAATATAAATCTGAAAATTATTCAAATATCACATGCAAGCTTATAAACAAGTTTATATGAGTTATTAGGGCTCATTTAATACATTACAGCCCACCACCGGCTCACCAGAAATCACTGGCGATGGCGGAAAAGTCTCGATGATTCCCAACTCAGGTTTCCACTCGAAACTCCACTGATTCGAGTAAATAATAGTACAATTGTGTTTATCATTAAGAATCAACCACGAAACCAACAAAACCAATCAAGAAATCGGAAAATCAAATCAAACCCCGAAATGAGGTTTCAAGAAATCTCATATAAACACACGTGCACACACATATATTTGTAGAGAGAATAAAACCGAACACGTACATGGTCTCAGATTGAAAAACAGACAAGGAATAAGTGAGATATGGAAGAGAGTGAGAGAGCCGGGAGTGAGAGAGGAAAGAAAGAGAGAAGACTAGCGAAGGAGATGAGCATGAGAGAGGAAGGAGGAGCCGCCTGGGTTTTATAAGCCTTAGTTTTCATTTACTATTTTCTGATTTCTGAATATTACTAATAACTGATTTGTAAATTAATCAATTAAATTAGAAAATTGGAATTTAAATACGAAATTTATTTTTAAACTAAATTTTATGAAAATATCTATCTCCTGATATTTTTAAAAATATTTTTTTGAGTGAACGGTTTATTTTCTGCGAATTTTACAAGATAGCGCATTATAATAGAAATAACTTTCTAAATATCATTTTGAAACACCAAAAAATTGAAATAAATCCAAGTCTTTTTTTAAAAAAGTCTCGAGAGTTAATCCAGAGATAATAAAATAAATTTTATAATTTAAACATATTCTGACGATTTTATAAATATATATAAAAGTCAAATAAACCTTATTTTTTACATAATAAATCATTTAAAAATATGTAAAAATACATTGACTACAAAGTCAAGCATGTACAATTTATATAACATATATTTACACATACCAAGCCATTAAATCTCATCTTCCACTTCTGTTTCTTATTTAATACCATTCATATTTTTCTTTTTGGACATTAACGAGCACATAATAACCCAAATAATGAAATGACTTCCAACTCATTACTCAAATAAATATTTAGCCACATAAAATTATCACCTCACATTTTCCTCTTATTTCAACATATATCTACTTTCCCTTTTTCTTTTATTAGCACATAATCCATTTTCTAAATACACGATATTTACGAGTCGCGTCTCTATTGATGTCCTGACTCTCATTCCAATCACATATCACGTCAGAGGTCAAATAGTGACTCACCAAACTGGAATAATATATTCTTAAATATTAACTTACTAACTCAAATGAATTGCAAAAATCATATAATTAATATATTATTCACATATTTTATTTCATGAAATTCCCGGATGTTACATCATTCCCCTTAAAAGGCTTATGTCCCTAGAATCTCATTTAGGTAAACAAATGGGGATACTTTTCAAGCAATTCGCTTTCAAGTTCCCAGGTTGATTCCTCAACTCTAGGATTTCTCCAAAAGACCATTACTAATGGCACTATCTTATTTCTAAGCGTCTTTCCTTTTCTATCTAATATTTGTACTAGCTGCTCCATATAAGATAGATCTTGCTGAATTTCCACGACTTCCAGTTCTATCACAACTAGCATTTGGATTATACTTCTTTAGCAATGACACATGGAAGACATTATGGAGATGCTGCATCTGTGGTGGCAGAGCTAACCCATAAGCAACTTTTCCAACTTGCTTTAATATTTTGAATGGTCCAACGTATCTTGGACTTAAATTTCCTGTCTTTTCAAAACTTGACAAACATTTCCATGGGATATCTTTAGTAACAAATTTTCTCCAGGTTGGAATTCCATATCTATTCGATTCCGATCTACAGACTTTTTTTGTCGATCTTGAGCAGCTGTCAATCTTTTCCGTATCAATTCCATATTTTCTTTTGTTGGCAAGACGAATTCTGGAGCCAACAATTTATGTTCACTAACTTCATCCCAATATACAGAAGATCTACATCTTCTTCCATAGAACGCTTCATATAGTGGCATATTAATACTCGCTTAATAACTATTACTATATGAGAACTCTATCAATAAAAAATGATCATCCCAATTTCCTTCAAAATCTAATGCACAAACTCTTAACATATCTTCAACGTTTGAATTGTCCTTTCACTTTGTCCTTCAGTCTATGGATGGTAGGCAGTACTCATGTTTAACTTTATGCACAAATGTTCTTGAAATTGTCTCCAGAATTGTGAATTAAATCTAGGATCTATATTTGTCATAATAGAAATTGGCGCTCCATATCACGCAACAATTTCGTTCAAATATAACTTGACCAACCATTTTAACGAGAATCTTTCGGCAAGAAATGCGCGGACTTAGTCAATTGATCAATGATCAACCAAACTGTATCATGATTAGCTTTCATCTTTGGCAGTCCTACTATAAAATCTATAGCAATATGTGCCCATTTTCATTCCGGGATATCTAGTGATTGAAGTAATCCACTCGGTCATTGATGTTCATCTTTGATTCTTTGACACGTATAATATTTAATTTTCCATTCTAAAATCTCTTACTCAATATTTGGTCACCAAAAGTTTTCTTTTAAGTCCTTATACATTTTTGTACTTCCTGGATGGATTGAAAATCTCGAATTATGCGCTCTGTGTAGAATTTCATTTTTCAACTCTATGACGTTAGGAATCCAAATGCGCGAACAAAACCTATAGATACCTTTATCATCCTTTTGAGCCTTAATTTCTTCACCAGACAGTTTATCCTTTTCGTGATCCATTAATTGCTCCTGACAACGTCAAATATTTTCAAGTATTTCGGGCTGAAAAAGTCATTGCGTGAACCATATCATTAACTGACTCGGGTACTCGTACTTCGATTTCCATTTTCTCAAATTCTTCTATCGATTCTATTGACATGATTAACATGTTCAATCTTTCCTAGAAAACTAACACATCTACCACAACATTCGTTTTTCCAAGATGGTTATTTATAGCACAATCATAATCTTTGATTAGTTCAAACCATCGCTTGTGTCTCATGTTTAATTCTTTTTGAGTAAAGATGTAATTTAAACTCTTGTGATCCGTATAAATCTCACATTTTTCAACGTACAGATAATGCCTCCAAATTTTAAATGCAAACACGATCGCAGCCAATTCCAAATCATGCGTAGGGTACTTTTTCTCGTGAGGCTTTAGTTGGAAAGAAGCATATGCTATCTGTAATATCTGGGATATAACGTGTAATTATTTTTGTCAATAAATAAATATTATGTGATTATTATATAAAAATTTTGGTGAATTTTGTGTTAATTGGTATATGTGTTTGATGTTTATATGTGATAAAAATTTGAAAATTTCAAATTTATATGTCCAAAATAAAGTATAGATGATTTTGATATTTTTTTTATTAATTTATATGATGTTATATGATTTTATAAAGGATTAACAAATTTAATAATTATTTTTAAATTAATTATATATTATTTTGAATAATCGGGAATCATCCAAGTTCAACTGTTTTTACGTTTTTACTAGCCGGATGTCTCAGAAAAATTCTATTCTAACCTAATTTGATTATTACGAGCATTTTCCGTGTTTTAACTTTTTCAATCCGGAGTACGGTTTTACCTGTACGGTTCCCGGTACAAATTTTACGATACTATTTTCGTTTTGGTGAACCGATAAAACCCATATTTTCGAGAAAAGGGATATTTTCATTAAACTATTATATTATCTTCTCGTAATTCATGTAACAAAAGCGTTAAGACCAAGACTGTATTTACAAAAAGCCCGGTTTTGATAATTATCCAAAAACCGGTACCGAATTTGATCAGTTTTATTAATACTTAGCGATTAAGTATTCTATTTTTATATCCGATATGATCCAACGGGGTACCAATATTCCGTAAATATAAATATCCCTTACCGTATTTTATTTTGTACAGATAAACACAATTAAACAGTAAAATTATATAAAATCCAGAGAAAAGCCCTAGAATTCATAGTGTTCTTCATAATTAAACCAAGAATAGGAGGTGTTAGCGAACTCGTATTTTTATGTACAAATAACCAAAATGAAGGTTTTGAGGAGTACAATCAATTTTCATAGCTTATACGCCTACAAAATCATTTGGTACTTTTCTATATTTTTCTTTATTTTTGAATTAATTATGATTAAATTATGAATTTTTGATTTTGATGTTGTTTGTGTGATTTCATGCTTGCATGTTGTAGAGAATTAAATCCTGAACATTTTGGTATATCATATGCTTGATTTGGAGTTCAATAACATGTTCAAATTTGTGTTTGATTCTTTGTAATTAAAATTAGGGTTAGGCAGTTTGAATATTTTTAATTAAAATTTGAGGGTTTCTGCCCCAGGTGTTATTGATGAGATTGGTTGATACCATTATGTTTAGAATAACTCCAGGAGTCGAATCATGTATTCGAAATCATGGGAGGGTTCCTGGATTGATCAGATCGGAGAAAAAAGAACTCTCCGGTGACGACGAGTTTCTTGAACTTTTTCCGACCAAATCCTTGATTGGTTGTGTGTTTTGATTGCATGAAAAAGTTCCTGATAACATGTAGAGTAAATCTGGAGAGTTTGGTGGCCTGAGGTTATAACGAAGTTGTTAGGTCCTGAGTTGGTTCAGCAAACCAAGGACGCAATGATATTGATTCGGAAAAGATTAGAAGCAGCTCAAGATAGACAAAAAAAGAATGCGGACTTACATCGAAAGGACATGGATATGGAAATAGGATCGTTGGTATTGTTGAAAGTGTCACCTTGGAAAGGATTGGTTAGATTTGGAAAGAAAAGCAAGCTGAGTCCTAGATATATCGGACCGTTTGAAATATTAAAAAAGGTCGGTAAAGTTGCCTATGAGTTGGCACTATCGCCGCAGCTGCACAATATCCACAATGTGTTCGACGTATCTACGTTGAAGCGTTATATCCCTGATTCGAACCAAGTCATTGAGTATGAACCAATCGAACTTATTCAGATATGTCCTACGTGGAACGGCCGATCCAGATCCTAGACCGCAAAGAGCGAGTCCTTAAAAATAAGTCCATTCATATAGTTAAAGTACTTTGGAGAAATCCTAGAGTAGAAGAATGTACTTGGGAGTTAGAGTCAGATATGCTTGACAAATATCCTCACTTATTTAGTTATATTAGATTCTGAGGACATAATCTTTTTATGGGGGAAAAATATAATGACTTGTATATTTTTGTATTATTTAAATGTGTAAATAATTAAATAATTGAGTAAATAAAATATGTGTATGTGTTCTGTCAGCCGTGTGTTGTTTTATTATTAGTTATGTGTGGTTATTGGCTTACGAAGATTATTTGTATAATTAATTATTGAGCTGTGTTGTTTTGTATTTATGTTTAAAAGTGATTGTTATTGAAGATTTATTTTTATATATACTTGGGTTGTTTCTAAAATTATTTTTATGGTTTTATAATTTCATTACTTATTAATAGGAATTTATAAAATTTAGAAATCAATATTTCATTAATTATTTAATCCTGAATGATTTTCTGATTGTATTTTAGAGTAAATTATGTATTAAATTCCAGAATATTTCAAAAATCATGAAATTCATATTTTATTAATTTTGGAATATTTCGAGAATTTTAAAATTATTTCGGAAATTTTTCGGCTTTTATTCACATGCACTTTTGCCCGTTAAATTGTAAAATGCGGGTCGGTTGCGCGTTCAAAAAATGATTTAAAAAATTTAGAGAATTTTATGTTATTAGTTTTAAATTATTCTGAGATTTTTAAAACTATTCTTGTGAATTGTCAGGTTATTTTTACCTGTTAAATGTTTGTTAAATCGATAAATTATGATACAAATTCAACTTTTCGGGATAGTTAAATAGATAAGTATACAATTCATTTCCTTTTCTTCTTATCCCATGCTCTCATCTCTCTCTCCCTCACCTCGCACGTCTCTTTCCTGCGTCTCTCTCTCTCTCTCTCTCTCTCTCTCTCTCTCTCTCTCTCTCTCTCTCTCTCTCTCTCTATCTCTCTCTTTCTCATTTACTCTCTCGCTTCTGTCTCTCTCTCCCTTCCTGTTATCTTCCTTCCTCGTCTCTTTTTCTTCCTCGGCTTTTCTTTCCCTTTTCCCCTCTGCTTTTCCGGTAAGCCGGCCGTTTTGTTCCTTTCCGGCCATAGATGCCTGATTATTGTTTTAATTCCGTTTAGTTATTGGATTACATACATATATGTATGTTTGTATGTGTGTATTTCAGTTGGTTTCAGTATTAGTGCTCCTATTTTCTTCTATGTGGTCGCCGCCCCTCACCGTTTCCCGGTGAGGATGGTGCCACATGGCTGTTAGTTTACTGTGTGTGTTGTGTGCCTGTTGTTGTCATATTTGTTCGGCTTGTGCTTCATTTTTTTCCGGTTATTTTCCGGGCTGTTGTGGGTGTTCTAATTGGGATTCTTAAATATTTTGCAGGGAATTATTTGATTGATTTTCGTGAAATAAAAAGAAATTTTGTACGGGGAATGATAAAAATTAATCGGTGGGATTCGTGTCGGAAACCCGAATTAATCGGGTACCCACAAATTTTACTGCCATCGGCGATGAGCCTCGGCTAGCCAATGGTGGACGGTGATGAACATTTCTGACTCCTACGAATAAAACATAAAATACTAATAATTAATAATTAATTAATATCGGTGTTTGGGAATTCCAGAATTGTAGATTATTGTTGTGATTGACGTCGATTATGTTTCGACGGGATAGTCCGATAAATAGAGGAAACACTGCCCGATTTCCGAGAAATCAAATTATGAAAATACGGGAATGTATTCTGTAATCATCGGGAATGTCGAACGAACATATATATATCTTATACAAAATCTGATTGCATGTCGTGGTGAAATATTTTGCCAAAAATAACCAATAACCCTAATTTCCAATAACGACAGGTATACGTATTTTATGAAAACGAATACTGAATTGAATTTTGAGGACGTGAACCCTAATTGATACGTGTATTAAAATAATGCATATGTTACGAGTCGAGTTTTGTTAACATACGGGTAGATTGTTAGCGAGGAAATGTCAAGCATATTCGGTCGTCTAATCTAGGGTATTTCGATTCTGTAGGTCCAAATCGAAAGCCCAAGCACCCGGGCCGGTTCAAAGCTAGCCAGTAGTAATCGTAAAGCGTATTAAGGCAAGTGCCCCTGACCATATCTTTTATGGTTCCGTAATATATGAATAACTGTTGATTTAAATTACGTACTAGAACATAACATTTTAAGTTATGTATTCCCCGTGTCTAAAAATGTTTTGTTAACTTATGTTTTGGGGAAAAGTAACTTCTGAAAATGCCTATCTCTAAATTGGAAAGATTTTGGAAAGTGTGTTGTGATATAACTGTTTTGACAAGAGATAGGTATAATTGGTTTGAAAACTGGATAAAATAGATCAGATAATTGGATGAGCATGTGCAAGGACCCGTAACGGCCAGGAAGATGGTGTAAGAGGCTAAGCTGGTTGCGCACCCTATCTAAACCACTTAGTCTAGCGTGACAGAGACCTACCTAGTCTCTGAGTTTCGGAACAAATTTTATGGGATGGTAAATGGACCCATCCGATGGTGATAGCCTGATCAGCTGTCTCATCATTGATCATCCAATATATATATATATATATATATATCTGAGCGAGATTTTTTGGTTCCCGTAACGGAACAAATGATTTTGGGTCCCCGTAACGGGATAAATGGTTTTGTGGTTGCTGTAATGGAAAAGATGATTTAGAAATGAAAATAGCATGCTAAAATTTGACTCTAGTATTTATATACCACATGACTGATGTTATTGTTTTACAGAGCATGCTAGTTGTTGATATCTAGTTATACCCATTTTACTTATTTTTATAAACGAGTTATGATTGCTGTTCCTATAACTGTTTATTATAAACTGTTTTACTTGTTATTCATATAGCGGTACTGCTGAGCGATTGATCGCTCACCCTTACAAAATGTTTTTTATATTCATATATTGCAGATGCCTAAATCATACTTGAACCTAAATCATACTTGAACCTGAAAAAGATCTTGTGAAGGGGTTGTGTTTATATTGAAATAAGAATGAACTGAGTGTATTACAATAGTTTGATAATGTTAGTGACGTCAACTCCTGACCCCGGGGTTGAGGCCGTCACAGAGGTGGCTGGAATCGTGAACTCCGACAACAGCGAAAACGACGGCGACCACTGCAAAATTGCAGTTTGGTCCCAGTAGTTTTGAAAGTGATATAGTTAAGTCCCTGAAGTTTCTGAATTTTTCAAAAATAGGATTCCTGTTTTAAAAATATTTAAAAATCATATTTTCAATTGAATTTAATTCCACAAATTCGTTTTTAATATTTAAAAATTCTAAAAAATTATTATTTTAATTCCAAATATTATTTTTAATTCAAAAATAAATCTGAATTATTTAATTAATTAATTTTAGTTAAAAATTAATTATTTAATTGGTCAATTAATTTAAAGATTAATTGATTTAATTAGTTATTAATTAATTTTAATTGATTATTTAATTAGATTTAATTATTTCTTTTGATTTTATAATTTCAAAAAATAGTTTTGAGCTTTAAATTATTTTTATAAATTATGTTCAAGGCTTAGTATTAATTATTAAATGATTTTAAAGTCAGAGTCAGGTATTCGAACCTTGTTATTTATTTATAAAATAAATATGTTCCCCGTTGTAATTCTGAAAATTGTTCAAAAATTCGTATTAAATCCAGAAAAATCATTTTAACCCCGAACCTTCTTTGAAAAATTATTTTTATCGAATATCTTACGTGCTATGTGTTGAGTGGCATTTATGACACTTTATTACGCTCCGTAAAGCTCTGAGTTTTTGTATTTGTACTCAAGTTGTTGGTGTTTTTATGTGTTTTTGTAGTATTTTTGCATTTTAGGCATTTTCCAGGTAATCGGGTAAATTAGCAGGGTTGTAGTGCTAATTCGGTGTTTGGATGGTGTTGGAATAAAGGCTCGTGAAAAGATCGGCTCAAATCAGCAAGAAGAAGAAAATAATTCAGAATTTTATTCAAGAGGACGGCGCGCCCGCGCTAGTCAAGCGTGCGTCCGCGCCCAAAGAGCAGAAACTCAGCGCGCCCCGCTGGTCAAGCGCGCGGCCGTGCTAGGTCGGGGTAGCAGTATTCTGTTTCTATTAGGATTTTGAGAGTTTGAAGCCCTGGTCAATTCTACATCATATATATAAATAAATAAAGACATTTTGCATAAGGAGAGACGTACAAAATCTAGGGAAAAGGAGTAAAGAAGACCAGAAAGCATAATTCAACAAAGGCGAAGAAGATTTAGTTTATTCTTGTGATTTTTTCTTTAAGTTGTAACGTTGGATGCTAGTTTTCTTATTCTTGAACCTTTACTTGTGTTTCGTACTTGGTTTTATTAAGTATAAAGACTATGTTTATTATACCATGCTTTCATCGGAACCCACATTGATGATGAGTCCTATTATGGGCTAATCGTTACCGTGGGGTTCTAGTGGATTTATTTATAGATTTCTTTAGTTGGTTTGTTTCGATGCCTTAGTGTGTGGTGATTGTATGATAACCTAGTATTGGTTGTGCTTATTTATCTTATGAGCGTCATGAACTTATAAGATAGCATGTTAATTCTTAATAAAGCGAAAGTGAATTTAAGGATTTAGAACTTGCCATGCTAGCATAGGTTCATGTGTTATTGTTATGCATGATTCATGGGTAATTTTAACCATCTTACTTGCCCTATGTAATCACGATAGATAACTTGTGTATTAAACCGTTATATTGTCAAATTCTATAGACATATAGGGTCTTAATATAATTGGTGTCTATTCAGCTTCTATCTCTTTTGTGGATGTCTGGTAGTATGGTATTTGTACAACGAAAGTTGGCGTTTATCAGTTTCGTGTTATCTGATTAGTGTCATCACCATTACATGCTAAGGTTAAGAATGAAAAGAATATTGAATGAAGTACTTAATGAAGTTATTATCCCATGTTTGTGTCATATATTATTCAACTCTCTTTACTCTCTTTAGTTAATGTTCTCTAGTATAATTCTCATTAGTTAATCATAGTATAATCAAAACTTAAATTTGTTATTCATCTTAGCATTGAATAATAGCCATATCATCGTTGCATAGGTGCATAATCACAAAGTTAGCCTAAATTAGTCTCTGTGGGAATGAACTAGAAATAATTCTATATTACTTGTGAACATGTATACTTGCATAAATTTTAGCGCGTATTTAGCGACTAACACTATGTGCTATCTGATTGATGTGTAATATGCCTATATGTATATTATTTGACGGTTTTTGACATAACTTTCAATCCGTACATCGGATTTGGGTGAAACGAAGGGTAGATAGAATCTTGTAACGTCTACGTGATGATTAGAATAAGTGGAGAATGAGTATTGATAGATATTTGTAATGTCTAGCAAAGGAAGCTAGGCGTAGAAAAGGAAAGCAAGTGGTTAGTGAATATAATCGATAGACGAGTGCAAGTGAAGTGGAAGTCAATCAAGATAAGGAAAGTATTCCTGAGCCTCCTTGTAATATGTTGTTAAGTATTCCGAATAGTTCTTGTTTTATATTGCAAGTTCTTCGAAGTGCTTAAACCTAAACCCTGACTCCACTTATTGATAATTGAGCCGTGAGACTTATTCTTTGTAAACCATTGCTTGTTGAATACCTAGATACTAAACCACATACATACGATACTACTCCACAAATACACATACTCTATATACCAGTCACTGAGATGGATTTGCTTAATGTACATACACTTATATTTTCTACAATACCTTATAACATCAGGAAACCAATCCTTGTATAACCATTAAACCGTTATTTTTCTATCACCTGATTCTTTTATAGGCTTGAAGCCATTCTTCATACATACCTTGGTATACCTTTATGATACTCCTGAATCACCCCGTGCTTTGAGACAAATGTCTTATCAATGTTGTTTATGATTCTGTTTATTGAATTACATTGTTTATTATGTTGTTATCATATAATTGGATGGTTTTCTAAAATGTGGACCAGATTCGTGGTCAGACCAGATTGGTGGTCATATTAGGCCAATGTGTTCCTTGGATCCAGTTTATAGAGAATAGATGTGTGCCTTGCTCAGGGTTAGTGCGTGACTGATCAGCAGCCTAACCTTAGTTTTTAAAATTTTAAAGTGAATATCCAATTCTAATCATTGCTTAACAAGAAACCTGATTCCTTTAATCAGTTCATTTGATCATTGTTTAATCTCAGTATTGTCATTGTGACTTGCTGAGCTAGTTAGCTCAGTCTTGCAAATCTATTTATGTTCTTTTCCGGTTAAGAAGGAAGTTGTTGGTAGCGAGGATCCCTAGACCAGTATGCGAGCAAGGATTCCAGGTTGAGATGGGATGATGTAGCAGAAGCCTTATGATTTAGTTTTAAGTTTGAAAGTTTGTAAGAATGTTTTTATTATCCAGATGTAAGTTAAACTAGTTTGGATTTGGTACGTTGTAATATGAATAAGTTGGTGGCTTGTGTTCATACTTTAACCTGTTGTGATCCGTGATTGTGTAGTGTAGGGTCATTACATATATTATTTCATAAACAGGTTTATGTATTGTATGTGTGTGTGTTGTGAACCCCAAACTTCTTACCCGGGTTTGGAGGGCGTCACAGGTTTGGTATCAGAGCTACATGTTATAAGTCACTGACACAAGCCTAGACTGTTGGGATTGGGTAGAGGGTCAAGATTAGGAATAAGAGATCAAAAGATAGGACATCAAGAGGTTAAGTGCGACTTTATAGTAGGTTTGTTATGATTCATGTTGTGATTTAAGATTCTTATCTTGTGGTGTCAATTTTCAGATAGCGGAAATGGAAGATCCTATTATCCCTGTACCAACTGATCAATCGGAGCCTTCTGTTCGTGGACCATCATCCCCACCCAGATTTGATCCACACCCTGTTCTTCCATCAACGTTAACTATATTACCTTCTGTTGTGATGGATGCACTTCTTCGAGCTATTCCACCACCCCGTGATGTGAGACCATCCATTCGAGGACCCCCACCTGCTGATTTTGGTTCTACCATACATTTAGTTGTGAGTGCATCTTTTCAGTTTACCCCACACCCTGTATCATACCATCAGTTTGAGACCTGTCTTATGGAGTAACAACACTTGTGAGGATATATTCGAGAGCTACATCATATAGTGAGTACCAGAGATACTAAGAGAGGTAAGAGGAAGCTTAGCGACAGGATTTATGTGTTCCAGAGGATAGCTGCTGTAATGACTGGGAATTTTCATGAATTAATTATGCGAGTAAAGTGTAATTATGTGAATTATGTGTTATTATGTGAGAATGGAAATATTTAAATAAATATTATATTCCAGTTTGATGTGTCAGTTGGTATAAAGAGAATGACTGTGAAGCGTAGTTGAAAATGCTCAGCGTCGGGCAGTTAGTCAGGACGCGACCGGTTACGCGAACAATGAATATTAGTAAAAAGGAAAATTTTATGATTAAGTATATTTCATTACGATACGTGATATGTGAATCTATGTTAAGGTGCATGATTATGTGATTATATGCTTGTGTGATATTATTTGGAATTTTAGGAAATAAGAAGTGCATTAATTGCTATTTATATAGGTTATAAATGCATTTTAATTCTTTAAGAAAAATAGTTTTTAAAATTATTTTTATTTATAAATTTTGAATTTGATTTTATTAAATTCCTAAAATTCTAAGCTATTTTATGATGTCACTCTTGTAATTTATAGATTTATGGTTTTATTTATAAAATGTATTCTTTGTAATTAATTAGATTAATAATTATGTGATTACCAAGTTGCCCTTGCATGCATTTCCACTCACAATATAAGAGAAGGGTAGTTGTGTCATTGACCACCCCACTATCTCATTTCAACTTAACCAAATTACCATATCATCCTTGCATGTATTCTGTGCTAATAGTGAGAGAAGTGTAGGTTGGTAATTTTATAATTCCACTAATATAAGCACATGGGAGAATCAAACAAAAGGCTTGTCATTTCTACCACCACTTCATTCACATCATTTTTCATCTCTTCCCTCTCCTTCTTCTCTCTCGACTCTCTCTCCCTCTCTTCTTCTCTCTCTCTCACCGAGCTATCTCTCTCTCTCTCTGTCCTACATGCAACACCAAAATCTACTTAGAATTTGAAGATCTTGCCCTTGATCTTCATCATTTTCAATTCCCTATTCATATATTCTTTGTATGCAAGTGTTTAAGAAAGTTTTTGCATCAACATATCTTGGTTATATCTAAGAAAACACAATTTCTTAGTGTATGATCTTAAGAGAGAGTATAATACATTAGTTATATGATTTTCTTGGATTTGTTTTGGAGGCAGGTTCGACTTTTTTCTATTAAAATGGATTTTGATTTTTATTCAAATTTTACAAAGGGTTTTGGTTCAACGATTTGGTTTTTGGTTCGAATAAATGAGTTTTTCAAAAAGGGTTAAATGTTCAATTGGTTTTGATGATATATATATACCTTTATTTTTGAGTTGTTTTCCTTGCATGCATGTAAATTCCTAAGTATAATCAAGTTATATTTTGTTTGGTTTGGAAAGAAGATGGGTTAAATGATTAGATCATGAGTTTAATTAAGTTGGATTTGTGATTTAGAGTATTGCATATTGAGTTGATTGATTGCATATCAATTCTAAAAGTTGTTTTGTTGTTAATTTGGTTATTGTTTAATTTGGAAATAGAATTTGATTTATATTGGATTTGTGAGTAGATAAGTATGAATAAGTTAAGTTTTGATTATTAAAAGCATGGATTTCATTCGGTTTTCAAAGGAATAAATGATTGGATTTATGCATGTTAAGAATTTGTTCAAAAATAATGTTTTGGTTCAGTTTTTGGTTTAAAAGAAATGATTTCAAGAAGTGTTCTTGTTTGGAATGGATTAAAATAGGTTTAAATTGTAAATGGAACCTTGCATGTCGATATTTGATAAATTGTTTGTGTTTTATTGAAAAATCCGAATGGTATATGGTACTAAAGAGGGTTGATTCAAGTTGTTTGGTCAATTTGATTTTAGAGTCTAATTATTTGGTTTGTGTAAGATTGATTTGGTGTTTAAAAGATGTTTGGTTAGTTGCATGTCAAGTTAAGTGGTTGCATGTTGATTTATTGGCTTGGTACCATTTGTTTTGGTTTGAATTGTATAGTTAAAAATGAAGGAATAGTTGTTTGGTTGTCGAGTTATTTGGATCGTGATTATTTTGTTAAGATAAAGATTTAAGTATACAAGTATATACTCGCTATGTGTTATATGAGTACTCTATGATTATGCTTGAATATACGAGTTAAGTATATAAGTATATACTACTAAGTGCTATGTGAATATTCTGTGATTATACTTGTGTATATAAGTTAAGCTTTAATGTGAGTTGGGATACTCGTTAGACGCTCAGGGAACGTCGAGTGTGAATAAGTATCTAATTAGGGATTATGTTTTGGATTGTAGATTCAGATAGCGGAGGCATTCAAGATTGTAGATTCAAATAGTGGAGGCATTCAGGCTAAAAAAGGGAAAGGAAACTTAGGTGGTGGTAGTTCAGCTTCAGTAGTTCAGTTTCAATTTCTGTAAAGCAGGAAAGCGATTTAAGGCAAGTAACTATGCCTTGTCTTATGAATTGATATTGCTAATTCCATGATAAAGTAGTGATCCTTTTTAATACTTGTGATAAACCTGTTATTGATTTCTGAGAAACCCTAATATTGATTCTTGTGATACCTTGTTGTTTGATCCTGTTCGTTTTGATTTATAACAATTTGATTGATTCATACCCTATTATATTTCCTTTTTCCTTTGTCACCCTATGATCTCGTAAATCCTAATAGAACCTTTATCAATTTCCTTGTGAAATATTTTGATTAACCTGAATTCTTCATTAACTTGAATACCTTTGCCTTGTTGATTAATTCCCTTGTATACCTCGAACTTGATTTCTAGTATTGCTTCAATAATTCCCTATATTGTCCATTGCTTATAATTGGAATTCCTTGAACTACCTTTATTTGATAACTATCCTTTATTTCCATATCCAAACTTTGTAACTAGATGTACGCCATGTACTACACTTGATATCAGAAACTCCGACCTTTGTTGATTATCGTTATAAATCTTTTTCAATACTTTCTTCCTTAGTTGTTGAATCATTGCTACTCATCTTTGATGATCCCTCTTGTGAGAAGATAATTCAATTTCTGATAAGAGTCCCATAACTCTAATCCTCGACTGATAATTTAAATCCTATTATTTAGAATCCTTGTAATTTCTCCCTGGCATCAGTTTTATAAAAGATAATCGCTCTTTAACAAAAGAATGTTTTCTTGATTTAGTGGATTAGACTCACATGCAAGTCCCTTTCAAACCAATTGATAGGCTTAAATGTTTCCTAGGGATCCCATTATATTTAAGAACCCAGCGAGGTTCGGGATTACTTCGCGGCTGATCACCGGCTGTAATCCGTAGCATCCTAAAATGAAGTTTTTGAAGTTGTTTTGATTATAAATGTTTATAACATAATGTCGTGATGCCATATATCTTGTCCATGATGATATTATGCCTTTATGATATGATGCTCCTGCTATTGAATTACACTAAATGTCAGCTTTCACCCTATATTAAACCTTGATTCTTGAAATCCCAAACCTTTCTTCATAAACTTGTATAGCCAAAGATAGAAATCTGCCACCTAGAGATTTAAAAGTAGAATGCCTCAGATTTTGCTATTGTTACTATTATTGCTTTATAGAATTGCTATGTAGTTACTTGCTGAGCTTTTGTGCTCATATATATTTGCTTTGCTCTAACCATGGAAATTAAGAAAGAAGATGGCCAGACTTAGGCGCAATGCTCGTAAGAGCGTACCTGGACCGTGTTGTAGGCTTCCAGATGCCAGATCAGGTAGTACAGGATGTGTGAGCAAGCGCTTTAGTTGGAAAGTTATAAGGATACAATGGGTTATCTGTCGGTTCCAAGTCGGAATTGATTGTGTAAATTAAATATTATTTTGGGTTGTAATATATATTATCTGGTTGGTAGTTGTAATCTTGTCTTAAACTTAATCCTGTTTAGATCCTGTTATTAGTTAATCGGGGTTTATGCTTATTTAGTATTAGTTTAATGGTGTGTGCGTCCTCATTTCCTAACCCCGAGATTGAGGGCGTCACAGCTGCTACTAGGTTATATGGAGCCAATAGTGAGCACGCCACCGCTAATTATCTTGTGGAGTAGGCTAAATAAGTTTTGAAGGAGTTTGAGGAGATTGGATATCCAGAGTTTTCTTATAGATAGAGGATGGTGCTATGACAAATGTTATATGTATAGTAGTAATGTGGTGTATATCAGCAAGCTTTTGTTTTGTTATATATAATAGACTTGCTGACTTTTGGGTAGACCTGTTGTACCTTACGATATCAAAAATGATAACGAGAGTATCATCGGTAATGCTAGATGGCAGCATTGGAGTGGAGTTACGAATAAGATAGTATGCAACGATAACTGAAGTTTTCATCGACAAAGGAAGGAAAAAAGGACACAATAAGAGGTAGAAGATATATTAAAGTGGATGGACTCTTACGTGATTGTTTTCTTAATTTGGTACCTTGTTATGCTTGAGAAGGACAACAATCAACTCATATTGTATTGACAACCAGATTTGCAATTTTTAAAATTTTAAACAAGTTTTCGAAAGAGATTTCTTAACAAAATTTCTAAAATTTCTTTAAACAAAATAAGTTTTAAAAAATTGGTTGTCAAGTTACTACTTGAGTTTTTATTTGTTATAAGAATCAGATTACCTAGAAAAATGCTTGTTCCAGACTTAGTATTTTTAATTCAGAGGGCCAAGTGGACCCGCTATTTAGGGGAAGTTTCAAATTTTCCGACAAAAGAGTGCAAATCTTATTTAATAATATTAACAATAGAATCAGCATGCAGAGACGTAATTTATCCAATTCCTAAGACTATTGAAGTTTAAAGAATTTATTGATTTAAAAGAAGCCTGAGTATGATCGAAGATGACTGAGAACATTTCCAAATTATTTTTTTGGGAGAATATTATTATTAGCAGAAGAGTCGATATGTTGGATGATCAATAGTTATTCTAAGTGGCATAGACAAAATTTGAAGTTATAATTATAAATCCCGTAAGAACGCAACTATGGTCAAATTATTAAAATATTGAACGTGAAGGCACGATGCTAATGATACAAGACTGAATAAAGTAGTAATTTTGTATAGTGATCAATTTATGAAGGCATTTCAGAGGACTTTCTGAAGTTATTATATGATCTAAATTGGGATCTATTGATCGAACGTGATGGTATACATAAGTGAAATATGGATGATGACCAACAATATCATTCTTTTATTTACAATATTATAGTATATATTCTTCTTGATTCCTGAGTAAGTATGAACTTCTCTCATTGTAAGTTCTGTGAGGTGATAAGAAAAAGAAGATTGTTGTATTCCTTTCAAAATCATTTCCCCCCCTCAAGTTTTGCTTCCTGATTGAGACAAGCAGTGTTATGGTGTGACGCTTTGCTGGAATGACGAAGAGTCTAGCAGGACGCCATCTAATCATGTGTTGTATGCCATATGGTATGAAAGACTGGCCATCTTAAGTACCAATGTGGTTGTCTCATTCATATTAAAATTATTACCCATTCTTTCTTTTTCAACTATAAATTTTTTGAATTATGGATCCTTTTAGTTATTTTGTTGCAGTGTAGTTCTTTACAAAATATTTCCAAACAAAAATCAACCTACTAAGAATCAAGCGGGCAAAGTTCCAACAATTAGATTTACATATTTCAAGTGTGGGAAACCAGGGCATATGGCAAGGATTGTAAATTACCAGCCCTAGTCAGTGATGTGCTAAGAATCATGTGATCTACTCCAATTGTGAATGAGTCTCCAAGAGTGAGAGTTTTTGTTATGTATGTAAAAGATGCTATTCAGGATACGGATGTGATGGCATGTATTCTTACTGTGAATTTTTTATGTGCCAAAGTATTAGTAGATTCGGGAGTAACTCGATCAATTATTTCTCAAGATTTTATCGAGCTCAATTGTTAAATGAGATTATGACTATAGAACTAAAGAATCAAGAACGTGTATATGTTAACCAAGTTTGTATGTGTGAGATTGAGATTTCTGGCAATAAGCTTTGTGCTGATTTGAGACCATTTAAGTTAGAAGAATTTGACGTTATTCAAGGGATGGACGGGCTATCGGAGCATGATACTCAGATAGACTGTCGTAATAAGAAGGTGATTCTGAAGATGCCGGATGAGAAAGTGGTGACATTTAAAGGTCAAAGGCAAGCAAAGAAGTTTTTATCGATGATTCAAGCTAAAAAGTTACTGCGACAAGGTTGCAAGCATTATATGGCATATATAATAGATATAAGTCAGGAGCCAGCAAAACTTGAAGACATTCCAGTGGTCAATGAGTTTCCAGACGTGTTTCAAGATGAGTTACCATGACTTCCTACAGATAGAGGAATTGAGTTTGCAATCGACTTAGCACCTAGAACGGAACCTGTATCTAAGGCCCTACAGAAGGGCTTTAGTTGAAATGAAGAAATTGGTGAAGCAATTTCAATAATTAATTTAAAAAGGAGTGATCAGACCTAGTGTATCCCCATGAGGTGCACCGGTGTTAGTTGTTAAGAAGAAAGATGGAAGCATAATTATGTATCGACTATCGGGAGCTCAACAAGCTTACTATTAAGAACAAGTATCTGTTACCTCGAATCGATGATTTGTTTGACCAGTTAAAAAAAAGTAAAGTACTTTTCTAAGATTGATTTGAGATCAGGGTATCACCAATTGAAGATTAAACCTGAGGACGTACCGAAGATAGCTTTCATTACTAGGTACGATCATTATGAAATTCTAGTAATGTCTTTTGGATTGGCCAATGCACCAACAATATTTATGGACTTGATGAACATAATCTGTAAGGAATATCTGGATAAGTTTGTAATTGTGTATATTGATGATATCATGGTTTACTCGAAGTCAACGAAGGACCATGCGGAGAATTTAAGAATTAGATTTGGGAATTTTGAGAAGGGAGAAATTGTATGCTAAGTTTTCAAGGTGTGAGTTTTGGTTGCAGGAAGTTCAATTCTTAGGACACATAGTCAGTAATGAAGGATCAAAGTGGATCCAGTGAATATTGAAGCTATTATGTGTTAGGAAAGACCAAAAACACCAACAGAAATGAGAAGTTTCTTAGGATTAGCAAGATTTTATCGAAGATTTGTTCAAGATTTCTCGAATTTCAACACCTCTGACGAAACTTACCAGGAAGAACGAGAAGTTTATATGGAACGAGAAGTGTAAGGAAAGTTTTTAGGAGTTGAAGAAGAGATTGATCACGACACCTGTGTTATCACTTTCAGACGATCAAGGAGAGTTTGTAATTTATAGTGATGCTTCTCAGGTATTAGGTTATGTTTTGATGCAGCATGATAAAGTTATTGCATATGCGTTTAGACAACTAAAACCTCATGAGCAGAAGTATCCCACGTATGACTTGGAACTGGCAGCAATAGTATTCGCCTTAAATATTTGGAGACATTATTTATACGGAGAAAGATGTGAGATTTATACGGACCATAAGAGTTGAAATATTTATTTACACAAAAGGAACTTAACATGAGACAATGAAGATGGTTGGAGTTGATCAAAGACTATGATTGTACGATTAACTATCACCCAGGACAAGCAAATGTAGTGGCAGACGCGTTAAGCAGAAAGGAGAGATTGAATGTGTTATTGTTCACACTAAAACACACGTGAAAATATACGCAAGCGTACACGATCACAAGTAGTATAAGATTTAAGTCAAGTTTGTTCCAACGAAGACTAGTTTAGGTTAAGTTCAGATTATGCACGTATGCAATAATGTATGATTATCGTTCACAGCTAAGAAAAGTAACAAATTTGAGTTGATTGACTACCTAAGAGATTATACTAGCATGCATTCACTAAGAGATTAAAAATGAATTACTTATATGAGAATAAAACATGGGATTCTAACTTTATTAAATACTTCATTCAAAGTTTATGTCTTTATCAATAGTATGCGAAGATGATGACAACTAATCAGATAACATGAAATTTGTATACGCTATCTTTCGATATATGTATACCCTACTACTAAACATCCACAATTAAGATAGAAGTTGAGTAGACACCAATTATGCTTGAACCCTATATGTCTATAAGATTTGAAAACATAATGGTTTAAGAACAAGTTATCTATTGTGATTACATAGGGTGTGTAAGATGGTTAAAATTACACTACGAATCATGCATGTCAATTCATACATAAACGTATACTAGCATGGCAAGTTCTAAACCTCTATATTCAGTGTCGCTTCAATAGAGATTAACAAACAATCTTAAATGTTAGCTACGCATCAAAGACAAATAAGCACAACCCAACTAGGAAATCATAAATCACCACACACTAAAGATTTGGAATAATCAACTATTGAAATCCATAAATAAATCCGCTACTGTGACGGTATGCCGAAGCATATCCAACTAAACAAAAGGTACCCAAGGCACATATCGGCCTAGCAAGGTGTTATATCTTGTATAACACATAGCTCACGCTAGACCGCCGCCACGGCCTCTTACACAACCATCCAACCCATAAAAAAACAATTTTCCATCAAAGGAGTCGAATCAAATGACATCCTTAACCACGTAACTCCCCATTTCTCATGGTCCGGAGTTAACTCAACAACCAATGGCGAAATAACCAGAACAATTAGTTATTCGCTAATCTCAATTCAACGTTCCACCGTATAGAGTAATTTGTAGCGAAATATAAAATGTTTAACTATTCTGAACTTAGAATAGTATGGAAATTGAAAGAATAGAGTTCAGAGTCAATATCACTTGAATGATAAGTGAAGATATAAATACTTGCATAATATGATTCGAAATAAATGTCACTTCAACGATAAGTGAAGTTAGGGTACTTGCCTGGTATGCTCAATAACTTCTTACTATTACTCTGGCTTATAGTTGCTGGCTACTATCTCCGTCTAACACTTGACTGCACTCCTTGCTACTCGATTCTATAAACAAAAGGACTATCTTAACTGACAGAACCAAACTCAATCGACGTAACTATACGTCTTGACATCTACCCAATCGTTTATAACTAATCATAACATTTTAAAACTGTAAACAGATAGCATGCATATCACGTAATATGTAATCATGTCATTTATATATCATGTAATCACATATTTCATGTATCATATAAGTCAGATCGTCAAAACATAGGTTTTAGTACGTTCAGAATTAAAATCAGGTCAATATTAGCATTTACCGATCAAATACCAACTCAAACTCATACACAAATCAAATGACATTGCAATACAAAATAAATTAAGACTCAAAAGTATTTTTATTGGAAGCGTAATATTTTTCTGAGTCTGTACGCATTCGTTTCGTATTAAACGGACGAACGGTTTATTTATTATGAATAAAATAAGAAATAATTGGAAATAAATCAATTAATAATATTATTAATTGATTTTTAAATACCAAATTATAATTTTTTAAAAGCTTAAAAATATTTTTTAGGAATTATTTGAATTAATTATAAATAATTTACATTTATTTAACTATTATTAAATAAAATTAATTGATTAAATGAATTAATCAATTAATCAAACTCATAAATAATTAACTAAAATAAATTATAAATAATTAAATCACATTTAGTTTTGAAAATAAATAAAAAAAATATAATTTTAGGAATTTAAAATAATTCAGAAAATAATTTTTAGAATTTAAAATAATACCTAAATGATTTTTGAAATTAAAAGAAATGATTTTGAAAATTGAAATTGAATTTTAAATTAAAAATAAAAAGAATTTGGCAAAAACAGTTTCAGGGTTTGGGTTTTGGGAAACAAGGATCGAAACCGGGTTATTTTTAATCAAAAAAACGGGTCTTGAAGAAGGTGGCCGGGTCGGGTTTGAAGCCGACCGGAATCTGGGCTGAACCCAGAATCCGGTGACTTCTGCCGGATTCCGGCAACACCAAACAGCCCCCTACACACTCCATTTATTAACTATATGGCACCCAAATCATTCCCCGATCCCCCGCAACACGATCCAGCCGACAGCAGCCGCAAACACTCCACCGTTCATCTTTTCCGGCGAGCTCAACATCCAGTCTGGCAACCCAATCGGAAAACTCCGATTTCGACCAAATCGGTACCAAAACTCGAGTTCTCAGTATCAAAATGAAGCCCGGAATAATTAAAAACTAACCCAATCATCAAACATCATCAAGAACATCACTATAATCCAGAAAATTGAATTGAAAAATTGAAAAACTTAAAACCCCAACTTACTCAAATCGTAATCAAAATTAATAAAACAAGATGCTAAACCACTCCTTGTAATCCCAGGAACATTAATCCATTAACAAAAACATCAAACAATCACTCAAAATTCAAAAACGAATTTCTCAAGAACAAAATACCCAAAAATTCGATTTTTATAAATACTATACCTCAATTCGTGATTTTGATGCCACTAGAACGGGCTCGATGAGAGCTTTGATTTGGTTATTAGAGCTTTTCAAATGGATTCCTGAAGCACCCAATATATTCCAATCTTTGTTCGTGAATGAATCTCACCCCCAGTTGTTCTTGATATCTTTTTCTCTTTTTTTGTTTTTTTTATTTTCTGAAATTTTAATAAAAATAAAATACGTAAAATAATTTCTGATCAGCAATTTATATGTATACATAAATTAATACCCAAAATAAATTAAGGGTGTTTTTATCCCATAATTTTATTAATTAAGGTCCCAAAATAATAATTACGGGGAATAATTTTAAAAATAATAAAATACAAAATTAATGTCAAAATTGCCCGAAAACTGCGAATAATTCAAAAATACAAAAATAAAGGGTATTTGAAATACGATTAATTTTATAAAAATAAAAACACAGATTTTGTGGGGTTTGACGTCCCTGTGGGGTCCCGGTCCACTGATTTTTAAAACACAGAAACGATCCCTAAATTACCAGAAAAACCCAAAAACACTTAAACTACATTCGAACACGGATAATTGAAATAAAATGAGTATCTTAATAAAGACGCTAATAAATACGCGTTCCGATTGCAAATAGATTCATATAATTGCAGTTTCAACATATTATCCAATCAAAAAAATTTCTGGCCCGCACAGAAACACACATAACAGCTATACCATCTTATATCATGGTAATAATCACTTTAAATTCATAAAACACATAATATTTAATTATTTAATATATAATATTCACATAATTTTTCCCAGATATTACATCCTTCCCCCCTTAACAGGATTCTGTCCTCAGAATTAGCCTAGGAAAACAAGTGAGGATACTTGGATCGCATTTCGCTTTCCAACTCACAGGTCGACTCTTCAACCTTGGGATTCCTCCACAAGACTCGCACTAACGACACAGACTTATTCCTAAGCACTCTTTCTTTCTTATCTAAAATCTGCAATGGTTGTTCTACAAAAGATAAATCTGGATGAATCCCGATTCGATCGTATTCTATCACATGGTTTGAATCAGGCAAATAACGCTTTGACATTGACACATGGAACACATTGTGAATATGCTGCATGTGAGGTGGTAATGCTAACTCGTAAGCAACCTTTCTCACACGCCTCAAATTCTCAAAAGGGCCAACATAACGCGAACTCAGCTTTCCTTTCTTCCTAAATCTTGATAAACCTTTCCAAGGTGAAACCGTCAATAACACTACTTCACCAACTTCAAATTCCATATCCTTTCTGGCAGGATCAGCATATTTGCATTGGCGATCTTGAGCTGCTACTAATCTTTTCCGAATGAGTTCTATTTTTTCCTTTGTCTGCTGGATCAATTCTGGACCTAAAATCTTTCTCTCACCAACTTATTCCCAACATATTGGAAATCTGCATCTTCTCCCGTACAAAGCTTCACAAGGTGGCATTCCAATACTGGCATGATAGCTGTTGTTGTAGGAGAATTCAACCAATGGCAAATGTTCGTCCCAACTCCCTTCAAAATCTAGTGCACATACCCTTAGCACATCTTCAATAGTCTGAATTGTCCTTTCACTTTGACCGTCTGTCTGCGGATGATACACGATACTCATATTCAGCTTCGTTCCGAGACAATCTTGAAAACTTCTCCAAAATCTTGAATTAAATCGAGGATCTCTGTCTGAAACTATGGATACTGGAACTCCATGTCGTGTCACAATTTCCACTACACCATAAATGGCCTACAGCAACACCAAGAAAATGTTACAACAGGCCCAAAAAAGTGTTACCACAGCCAGAAAAAGCCCTAAGGTAACATAAAAATTAAGTTGCTTTTTTTCGAGTTACCTTTGGCCCCTAAGGTAACATCCCCTTTACCCTGCTGTAACATTGAATTTTATGTTACAATAGGCTTCAAAGGTAACATCAAAGTATGTCTATAGTATCATACTATATATGTTACCTTTGTACTTAGAATTTGTAAAAAAAATGGACCCTACATGTGGACCCCACCTGTGGGCCCCACACGCGGGCCACAAAAGCATTGTAACATTTTTTTCCTACTGTAAGAGTTTTATAATGATTGGTATTATATTATACCAATTTGTTTGTAACATTGAAGTACCTAATATAACAAATTTCTAAAAAAAAATTGACAAAATTTGTTTGTAAATTGAACATGCCACAAACCTGTTTTTTATACAAGTCAACAAAATAACCAAAAATAATACAACCTTGTACCTCTAACTAGGTATAAATAACAAGACAAGCTAAATGGCTAATACAAATGCACCCTTATCACTACAATTAAAAGCACCGACTTTTAACTAATCATCAAAATCTCAGTAACTGGCTTTGAACCGCTAACATCATGTTGCGTCTCATCTGCTTCTCTAATTTTAACTCCAAGTTACCTCTGCCTTCCTGTGAGTCAATGATGTTAAGTTCAGTTTACATCTATCCAGCAAATCCAAATATATATGAACATATAAAAACAATCAAGACACACAATATATGTGTTCAAATATTATTATGAACTATGGCAAGGCCCCGAAAAGGGCGTTAAAATTATTTCCCGGGAGAGATCATTTAATTAGACCCAAAACCCTGGTGACCTAAAGCCTCTTTGTTCGCGTATCTTGTCCACATTTTTCATAATTCCCAACACGGCTAGAAATGCATTTGGTCCGGATGCACAGCCCCGGTCTGCTATGCATAGAAAATTTATTTAAATGAAGGATGCTGCGTAACAGAAATGTAAAATAACTTTGGACCCTGAAAATTGACAAGATCATTCGTGTTGATACCCAATTGTGTGTGTTCAGTTCATATGAAAGAGGCTACAAGTGTACTTACAAGGTGAAGCCATGAAAAGTGTTATTATCAGTAGAGGTAAGAAAGCCAGACCCATCTGGAGACCTACACAAACTCATCAATATCACAAACAAATTTCAATAATAATTAAAAACAAAAACAAATGGGCACTAAACAAATATCAAGAAAATCAAGAAAAAGGGATGTAAAAATAAAGCATTAATATTTTGAGAATCTTTATACAGTGTAGTGTACCCAGAATTTACACACATACACTAAATTGAAGAATAATCACAGGACATTTAATCAAGTATCAAATCAATCAAAAAAATGACCACAAGAACAGAAATGAATTTAAGAATCAGGATAAACTCCAAAGATCATTAAATAAAACATTCTCCTAGCGGATATGAGCTATATATCTTCTGTCATATAGAAATCTGATGAATCTATTTCAATGATTTTCCAGGTCTGTTGCTGTAGGAAATGAACTGTTCTTAAAAGCCTATAATGGTTCTAACCTAAAGACATTGTTACCTGCTATGGAAAACATTCAAAAGGCTTTGAATGAAGCTGGCCATAACAATATAAAAGTAACCACCCCACAAAATGTTGATGTATATGAATGAGGTTCAGGTGTTCCATGTGATGGTCATTTTCGCAGCGACATCAAAGACATTATAGGTAAAATTGCGAAATTTCTCAGTGACAACGACTCTATGTTCCTTATTAACATCTACCCTTTTCTGAGTCTTTACCAGAACCCAGATTTTCCTGTCCAATTTGCTTTCTTCGATGGAGGGGCCAAACCTGTTCAAGACAAAAACATTAGCTACAACAACATGTTTGATGCAAATATTGACACTCTTTATTGGTCTTTGAAAAAAGCCAACTGCTAATGCCAAGATGGCTAAAAAATTCTACGACCGATTTTTCAGAAAAAATGGCAACTAACAAAGGAACTCCTCTCTATCCTGGCTACATTGAGTGCTACCTTTTCAGTCTAATGGATGAAAATCTAAAAAGTGTAGCCCTGGGCCCATTTGAGCGCCATTGGGGGATTTTTAGATACGACGGACAACCAAAGTACTCACTAGACTTTACAGGAAACGGGAACGATAAAATGCCAGCAAAGAATGTGCAGTATCTTGAGCAGCAATGGTGTGTGTTGGACACCGACAAAGTCAAGAATCCTAAGGATGCAGAATCCAATGTACAATATGCATGTACAATGGGTGATTATACCAGCTTGAAGGATGGAGGATCATGCAGCAATTTGGATGAAGCGCATAAGGCATCGTATACATTTAACAATTATTTTCAGATTCAAAATGAAGATGTGGAAGCTTGTGACTTCAAGGGCACATCAAAGATAGTGAAGCATAATGCATCTACCGGTGGTTGTCTTTTCTAATTAGCTTTACAAAGTGATGGAATCAGAGTCCCCATAGCATATAGATACATATTTAAAGATAAATTGTGCCAGCTACAAATACTTTTTACTTGTATAAAAGAAAATGTGTATCACAACTTTGTGTTTGTGTGTGTCAAATAGAGACAGGGAACTATGCAAGTCTATTATTCATATAGTAAAGTGATGTGTAGTTTGCCCAAATTTATACCAGCAATAAAGATCTTCTTTCAAGGTAAACAATGTGAGCAGAAATAATATCATCAAAAGCAGCAACAGATAAATAATCAATCCCTGAGTTCCAGAACAGAAGAATTGTGTTAGTACACAAGTAACACCACTCTTTTTCAACATAAGTATGCATTGTTAGCAGAAGACGTATATTTTGTACTGTGCACTATACGAGATAAGACTGTAAGCCACATAATTGTTTAGCTCAGATAAGAACTTAATGCGAAAAAGAGAAAAACTTCAGATACGAACTATATATATGAATTGAAATATCTTTAAATAACCAAGTACTGGATAATTTTATTAAACCGCAAACGTTTACCAAAGTGATGAAATGATTTGATGGCATCTCTACTTACCAACAAGTTTTATGTCAGTGTTATCCACCAGCCACTGTGCCCCATCCTTTATGAAGTCCACAAAGCTTAATTCCAACTCCTCCTTCCACATTAGTCCCCTGAACTAACGCAGAGATCATAAATAAAATTGCACCTGATAATTTGTACATAATTGTACCGAATACAAATGATCAAATAAACCATATCTAATGGCTAGTCCAATCTCAATTAAATTCTCATAAATGATGCTATTAAGAAAAGTTAATTCTTAAGATTCAAGCATGTCAGTGCCAGGATAAAGAGGATATTTAAGAAAAATGTATAGGCAAATAATAATACTACACATATTGAGTACATATATCTATCCACAAACATCCCTCTACTCCCCAAAAGCACCTTTCCGAAAGTAGGTTGTTCTATCCTTGTGTCGATTGATATATCTGAAGGCATCTAATCTAAAATCAAATTAACTAAACTTACATCATTCCGTCTTTCATCAGAATCAGCAAGGAAAAGAGAATTAACCAGGTCTGAATGCACCAGAATTTGAGCAACGCGTTCAATTTGTGGCTGCCTTCCAACAACGGGAAAAAAATATTTCTAATTAGGATTTCAAAAATGCCCAATTTCAGTTTTCTAATTAGATCGTATTAATTAAACAGAAATATACATTATTAGAGGGGGATAGAGGGGGGAGAGGGGGAGGGAGGGGGAGAGAGAGAGATGGTGGAGACAGAGAGAGAGGAGATTACGGGCTTATCGGAGATGATGCGTTTGTCGACGGGGAGACCCATGCCGACGCCGACACCATTTGCTGCCATAATACGAGAAGCGACGTGGTTTAATCTACCAACCATTTCAGATTATGGATTCAATTGATGTCAATTGATGTAAACCCCCAATTTATTTGAATCTCCAATCCGTAAGATGATTAGATTCAGTTCAACTAAAAGCTGAGGTAGATGATTAGATTCGGTTCAACTGAAAGTTGAGAGGAAGAATATAAAACCCTTGTTTGAGAGCTGTTTAGAGAGAGAGAGACCGAGAGGTATTTAGATTGGAAAAATTTGACTTGTCCAAATTTTACCCGGGCTGTTCAAACGCTTCTCCAAATGTTTTGAGTCTACTCTCCCCGCCTGGTCGAGAGCCCAATGATAACCAACAATGCTAATTTCATTTTATTTTTATTTTTTAGTAAATTTTTAAGTATAAATATTGTTCAAATTTTTTATAAATAAAAAATTATCAGTAACTAATTAGTATAATTTACAAAATTTAACAAAAAAATTATTTTATCAATCTTAGCTAATATTAATATTATTTCTTAATTATATTGTCAAAATTGATTAATTTTGAAGTCAAATAATTATATATATTTTATTTTTTGTTAAATGTTATTTTTTTACCCATTAACGCCCTATTGTAACATAAGTTTCCACATGTTACCGTATGCAACACTTTGAAGTTATAGTAACATGTTACAAAGGCTATGGTAACATCAAAAATATTACGTTGCGGTAGGCTAAAATGAGCATAGCTAAGGTAACATAATTTTGTAACACACATGATTAAACCATTACGATAGGCCATCTATGGTGTAGTGTTCCTTAAGATATAACCGAACCAATTTATCCATTGAGAATCTCTCGTTGATAGGAAGAAAATGCGTTGACTTCATCAATCTGTCAATTATAACCCAAATAGCATCATGATTTGCCCTGGTCCTCGGTAATCCAACTACAAAATCCATCGCGATATGTTCCCACTTCCATTTTGGAATGTCCAATGGCTGTATCAGTCCACTGGGCCTTTGATGTTCCGCTTTGACTCGCTGGCAAGTGTAACACTTACTTACCCATTCTGCAATTTCCTTCTTCATGCTTGGCCACCAAAAGTTTTCTCTTAAGTCTCTGTACATCTTCGTACTTCCGGGATGAATTGAATATCTGGAGTTGTGAGCGTCTCGAAGAATTTCATCTTTCAGCTCGACTACGTTAGGTATCCATATTCTGGAAGAAAATCTTAATATTCCTTTATCATCCTTTTGACTCCCTATCTCTTCTCCTGTCAAACTGTCTCGTTCACGGATCATGACTTCTTCCTGACATCTTCTTATTTTCTCTAATAGTTCTGGTTCAAAAGACATTGCACACAACATATCTGTTGACATACTTGGGGTACTGACCTCTATTTCAAGCTTCTCAAACTCCTTAATTAATTCCTCAGATGAAATGATCATGTTTAACCTTTCTTTTCTGCTGAGAGCATCTGCCACCACATTTGCTTTTCCTGGATGATAGTTGATGGTGTAGTCGTAGTCCTTGATCAGTTCTAGCCATCTTCTCTGCCTCATGTTCAATTCCTTCTGGGTGAAGATATACTTCAAACTCTTGTGGTCCATATAGATCTCGCACTTTTCCCCGTAAAGATAATGCCTCCGTATCTTTAATGAAAACACTATAGCTGCCAATTCAAGACCATGCGTTGGATACTTCTCTTCATGTGGTTTCAATTGCCTTGAAGCGTAAGCTATCACCTTGTCGTGCTGCATCAAAACACATCCCAATCCTTTGTACGACGCGTCACTGTAGATCATAAAATTTCCTTGATCATCTGGCAAGACTAATACTGGAGAAGATACTAATCTATTCTTTAATTCTTGGAAACTTTCCTCGCACTTCTTGTCCCATTCAAATTTCTGGTTCTTCTTGGTGAGCTTTGTCAATGGCGTAGCTATCTTCGCAAAATCTTGCACGAATCTTCTGTAGTAACCTTCCAATCCCATGAAACTTCTTACTTCCGTTGGTGTTTTTGGCCTCTCACAATTGATTATGGCTTCAATCTTTGCCGGATCCACTTCCACTCCTTTATTGCTAATCACGTGTCCAAGAAATCATACTTCTTTTAGCCAAAATTCACACTTGGAAAACTTTGCATATAATTCCTCCTGTCGCAGTATCTCAAGAACTATCCTTAAATGTTTTGCATGCTCTTTTTCTGTTTTGGAATAGATCAAAATGTCGTCTATAAACACGATCATAAACTTATCCAAATACTTCTGGAATACTCGATTCGTCAGATCCATGAAAGCTGCTGGTACGTTGGTTAATCCAAATGGCATCACTAGAAACTCATAATGCCCATATTTGGTTCTGAATGCGGTCTTCGGAATATCTTCTGGCTTGATCTTAAGTTGATGATATCCGAATCTTAAATCAAACTTAGAAAAACATACAGCGCCTCTCAGTTGGTCAAATAAATCATCGATCCTTGGCAACGGATACTTGTTCTTATTGGTCAGCTTATTCAACTCTCGATAGTCAATACACAGTCGCATAATTCCATCTTTCTTCTTGACAAATAGTACTGGTGCGCCCGATGGGGATACAATGGGTCTTATAACTCCTTTCTCCAAAAGATCTTGCAGCTGAGTTGCCAATTCCTTCATCTGCACTGGTGTCATCCGGTACGGAGCTTTAGAAACTGGTTCTGTTCCGGGTGCTAAGTCAATCGCAAATACAATTTCTCTGTCGGGAGGTAATCCTGGAAGATCGTCTGGAAAGATATCTGGAAATTCATTGACAACTGGAATCGCTTCTAGTACTGGAACTTTCTTGCTGGTGTCTATAACATGAGCCAAATATGCCTCGTAATTCTGACGTAATAACTTCTTCACTTGAGCTATCGTTAAAAACTTCTTCTCCTGCTTATTTCCCCGAAATATTATCTTCTTTTTGCTACGCAAGGTCTGAAGTCTCACTTTCCTATTCTTACAATCGATCTGGGCATTATTCTCTGACAACCAATCCATTCCTAAGATAACATCAAATTCTCCCAACTTAAAAGGTATTAAGTTAGCATAGAACTGATGTCCTTTTATCTCAATATCACACCTCGGGCACACTCGATCGACGGAAAATTGATTCTTATTAGCTAACTCTATCATTAATACTTGTTCTAACAATTCAACTTTGCAATGCAGCTTATCGACCAAATCTTGAGAAATAAATGACCTTGTAGCTCCAGAATCGAATAAAACTTTAGAATCTACGGAGTTAACTGAAAGTGTACCTGCAACAACTTCTGAACTCTGAATAGCATCCTTCATAGTCATGTTGAATGTCCTGGCCTTTGGCTGGTCCTTTGTTGGTGGTCCTTCAATCTTTGCCACATTAGCTGCTGGTTCAGTTGTCTGGAAGTCTCTGGCAATATGCCCCATCTTTCCACATTTAAAACACACTGTTCCTCATTTCTGAGCTGTAGTCTGAATTCGAAACTCATTAGCATAGTGGCCCTTATGATTGCACTTGTAACACAACACATTATCATTACAAATCCCAAAATGCCTTCTACAACAAAACTTGTAATCTGACGCTGGTGGACGATTGGGCCCTGCTGATTTGAATTCTGAAAACGGTTTCCATTTCCTGGTTTTGGTTTCTTGAATCCCACACTCTTGTTATCCTGAAACTCTGACCTTTTATTGAAACAGCCCTGGAAGTTACCTTGTTGTTGGCCTCCTCCTGAGGTTTCTATTTTCCTTTTCTTCCCATCATTTCCTTTCTGAGACATATCACTCTTACTTTCAATCACCATTGCTTTCTGAACCACTGCCATATATGAAGTCAATTCAAACATGGCCACCCTATTCTGAATCCAAAATCTCAATCCCTGTTCAAACCTTCTTGCTTTCTTTTCGTCTTTGTCAACCTAGTCTGGCACGAACCCCGCTAACTCAGTAAACCTAGCCTCGTACTCAGCCACAGTAAGGTCTCCCTGGGTTAAGTTCAAGAACTTGATCTCCATTTGATTCTTCATGTACCTCGAGAAATACTTCTCCAGAAACAGCTCTGTAAACCTCTCCCAAGTTATAAACTCACCTCCTTCCAAGGCTCGCGTGGATTCCCACCAGTAGTTCGCCTCACCTTTCAAAAAGTAGCTTGAAAACTTGGTCTTCTGCTCAGCTCCCGCTCCGGCTAAGTCAAAAGCCTTTTTCATCTCCTTGATCCATGCATTGGCTTCCACGGGATCAACACTTCCCTTGAACTCAGGTGGCTTCACAGCTTGAAACTGCTTAAAAGTCACTGCAGGTAGTGCTGCTGCTTGCTGCTGCTGCTGTTGTTGCTGCTGTTGTTGCTACCGTGTAAGATTCAATACATGTTGCTGCATCAGTCCCAACATCTGGACAATTACTGGATCCGTACGACTCTCAGTATGATCCTCTCCTGAATTATTCCTTCTCTTTGGTGCCATTATTCTGTTAAGAAACAAGCAACATATATAATAATTTGTCAAGCATTGTGTCAAATATGTAGCAATTCCTTAGCATATCAAAATTCTCAAACATTATCTCTTCTCAAAATATCATAAATTTGCTACCATATTAACACAAGTGACATGATTATCACATAATCCTGCTTTTCATCTCGAGAATAATAACACAAAGAAAATTGACGAAAAATTATCCAAACCTTTGAAACCCTTGCTCAAAATCTCAAATAAACCAACAAACAGTGGATAGGGTTGCAACACAACCTTCCAACCTCTTTTCCAACACTTCTTACCATTCTCAAAACCAACAAAATAGCAAAGCAATAACACAAAGGCCTAAGGCTAAACGTAAACCTCAACAACTTAACTATAACCCAGCACAATAACCTAAATTTAACCCTAGAAGAGCTAACCTACACACGCCTATCTTATGTGATATTCCTATGACTCATCTATGATAATCCTAAGCTTGTTTCAGTGACCATAACCTGTAGCTCTGATACCAACCTGTGACGCCCCCCAAACCCGGGGTCTAGATTTGGGGGTCACTAGCCAATAAACCAAAATAAAATATTCACAGCGGAATAATATAATAAATATGACCCCTTGCATGTGATAAGTGGCATTTTATACCACTTGGAACGTCTTATAATGGCTTGAATTGATGTTTAGGAATCAAGCATTTTGTGTATTTGATGCGGTTTCGAGTGTTTTTGCATTTTAGGGTGTAACTTGCGTATTCTGGGAGATTTCATCAAAATAAGCCTAGGGAAGTACTTGGGATCAGTCTCGGGGGAATGTGTAAAGAATTCAGCAAAAATCAGGAGCATAAAAACATTTTTTCCAGAAGCCTGCCAGGCGCCCGCCTGGGATCTAGGGCGGCCGCCTGGGAAGCTGGGGCAGCCGCCCTGAGTCGGGAAATTAAATTCTGATTTTTATTAAGTCGTGTTCTACTAGACTTCTGAGACGGCTGATTCTTGTGGACTTCTATATAAGTAATCTTCAGAGATGTTTCACAACATGAAGTATTCATCAAGCAAGGAGCAAGGAGAGAAGAAAAGAAGATCATTTTAGCACACTGTAACGAAGAAGAGGAAACATTCATTAATTTGTGATTCTTTAATTCGTTGTAACAGTGGATGCTAGTTTTCTTTACTTTGAACCTATTTACTCTTGTGATGTACTCTGATTTTAATAAATAGTTAGTTAGTTTATATTTTCGTGTTATTATTATGTTTTCATATGAACCCATGGTGACAATGAGTTCTATTATGGGCTAATCATGATCATGGGGTCGTGGCGGATTTACTATGGATTTCGTTAGTTAATTGTTTAATACCTTGGTGTGTGATAATTGTATGATATCTAGTATAGGTTGTGCTTATTCGTCTTATGTGTGTCGCGAACATATAAGATAGCCTGTTAATCTCTTGTGAAGCGACAGTGAATCTTGAGATTTAGAACTTGCCATGCTAGCATAGGTTCATGTATTATATGCATGATTAGTGGGTAACTCTAACCGTTTTACTTGCCCTGTGTAATCATAATGAATAACTTGCGCTTAAATCGTTATGTTGTCAAATTCTGTAGACATATAGGGTCTCAACATAATTGATGCCTATGCAACTTCTATCTTAATTGTGGATGTTTGGTAGAATGGTACTAGTACAACGAAAGTTGGCTTTTATCAGTTGCGTGTTGTTCGATTAATATCATCATCGGTACATGCTAAGGGTAATAACAATGACTATTGAATGAAGTAGTAATGAAGTTATGATCTCATGTGTGTTTAATATTGTTAATTCAAGTAATAAATTAAGTGTTTTATTCTCATAGTTAATTATAGTTAATAAGTAGTTAATCAACCTTAAGTGTTATTGTCTTGACATTGAGAAGTAATCATACATTGGTGAGTGAGTGTTAATTAAATATAATTAGTATGAGTCTCTGTGGAAACGAACTAGAAATCATTCTATATTACTTGCGAACGTGTATACTTGCGTGAATTATTAGTGCATGTTTTATGCCTAACAAGTTTTTGGCGCCGCTCCCGGGGACTCGGTGTTAATTTATTTAGTTTATGTACTTGCCATCAGTGGTCATTAGGACTCATTGATTAAGACTTGTTACTTATTGTTTCCGGTTGTATTTCAGGTACTCTAGCGAGCGTTTATGCAAACACATTCTCGCACTCACAAGAGGACTTTATTTACAGCTGAGGAGACAGACTCAGTTCTTGATATTCCGAAGAGGATAGATTTTGAAGATTCGGATAAAGAGAGTGAGCAGAAAGAACCGATTATCATGGGTGATCGTATAGTTCTAGCAGCAGATCCAGCTCTTATGGACTTTTCTTGGCCTAAAATTGATGACATTCAGTCAAGCATCCTTCATCCGGCTATTCATTCTAATACTTTTGAAATCAAGCCGGGCACTATTCAGATGGTGCAGAATTCTGTTTCTTTTGGAGGTGCTGTGACTGAAGACCCCAACATGCATATCAGGAATTTTGTTGAGATTTGTAGTACTTTCAAATATAATGGTGTTACTGATGAGGCTATCAAGATGAGGCTTTTCCCATTCTCTCTGAAGGATAAAGCTAAGGACTGGTTACATTCTGAACCAGCTGGGTCCATCACTACTTCGCAAGATCTTGCGCAAAAGTTTCCGGTGAAGTTTTATCCAATGGCCAAGACTGCAGCTATGAGGAGTGCTCTTACTCAGTTTGCGCAGCAACCAACAAAATCTATGTGCGAAGCTTGGGAGCGCTATAAAGAGATGTTGAGAAAGTGTCCACATCATAGTATGCCTGACTGGATGGTGATCACTGGGTTCTACAATGGTTTAGGGGCCCAATCTCAGCCCATGCTCGATGCAGCAGCTGGAGGCGCCTTGTGGGCCAAAACCTATACTGAAGCCTATAATCTTATTGAAACTATGGCTGCAAATGGGCATCAAAACCCAACTCAAAGGATGATATCTGGGAAGGTAGCAGGTATTTTGGAAGTTTATGTAGCCACAGCTATTGCAGCGCAGCTCCTAGCACTGTCTATGAAGGTCGATTCTTTAGCCAACTATGGAGTCAATCAGATAGCTATGGTCTGTGAGCTTTGTCCAGGCTCTCATGCTATGGATCAGTGTTCTCTTGTTAATGAATTTGTTCAGTATGTGAACAATTATCAGTGACCGCAGCAACCTGTGCCAGCTACTTATCATCCTAATAACAGAAATCATCCCAATTTCAGCTGGAGAAATATTCAGAATACTGTTCAGCAACCATATCAGCAAGGTGTAAGTAAATAGTTTAATTAACCTGGATTCACGCAACCTCGGCAATATACCCAAAGGAAATCATATCCTCAACAAGGAGGTGCTGCTCCACCTTCTAGTGCTGATTTCGAGGAGCTAAAGTTGTTGTATAAAAGTCAGGCTGTTTCTATCATGACCTTGGAAAATAAAATCGGTCAAATAGCCAATACCGTGCTCAATCGTCAACCTGGCACACTTCCCAGCGATACTGAAGTGCCAGGAAGGAAGGAAGTTAAAGAGCAAGTCAAAGCTATTACCTTAAGGTCTGTAAAAGTTGCTGATGCTGAAAAAGCAAAAGATGAAAAATCTGAAGTTGTAGATGAAGAAGAGAAGCAAAAGGAAAAAGAGGCAGAACCAAGGAAGACTACTGTTGAACACACTCTGCTTGAGGGTAATACAGGGGAGAAACAACTCTATCCTCCACCACCTTTTCCTAAGAGATTGCAAAAACAAAAGCTGGATAAGCAATTTGGTAAGTTTCTGGAGGTGTTCAAGAAACTTCACATCAACATACCTTTCACTGAGGCTCTGGAGCAAATGCCTAGTTATGCAAAATTCATGAAGAGTATTCTTTCATGGAAGGTGAAGCTGGATGACCTTGATATCGTTGCTCTAACGGAAGAGTGCAGTGCTGTGCTACAACGAAAATTACCTCCAAAGCTTAAAGATCCAGGTAGCTTCACCATTCCTTGCACCATTGGCAAGTTATCTTTCGACAAGTGCCTTTGCAATTTGGGAGCAAGCATCAATCTGATGCCATTTTTTATCTTCAAAAAGCTGAATTTGTCTGATCCAAAGCCCACCTACATGTCTCTACAATTGGCTGATCGTTCTATTACATACCCACGAGGCATCGTGGAAGACGTGTTAGTAAAGGTGGATAAGCTCTTCTTCCCTGTAAACTTTGTTATTCTGGATTTCGAGGAAGATAATAAGATTCCAATAATCTTGGGAAGACCTTTCTTGGCTACAGGCCGTACCTTGATAGATGTGTAGAACGGTGAACTTACTATAAGGGTGTAGGATCATGATGTGATATTCAATGTATTCAAGGCGATGAAATTCTCTACAGAAGACGAGGAGTACTTAAAGGTGGATTTGATTGATTTTGCGATAACTTTAGAACTTGATCATGTGCTAATGTCTTATGCCTTAGAGAAAGCCTTAGTGGGGGAATTTGACAGTGAAGATGAGGAAGGCAATGAGCAATTACAATATCTAAATGCTTCTCCTTGGAGGCGAAAGTTAGACATGCCATTTGAATCTCTGGGTAATACTGATCTCAAGAATGCCGAGGGAAAGCTCAAACCATCTATTGAGGAAGCACCTACATTGGAGCTTAAACCATTGCCTGAACACTTGAGGTATGCTTTTTTAGGTGATGCATCTACTTTGCCTGTTATTATTGCATCTGACCTTTCAGGTAGTGAGGAGGACAAGCTCTTGAGGATCTTGAGAGAATTCAAATCGGCCATCGGATGGACTATAGCAGATATAAAAGGGATCAGCCCTTCGTACTGTATGCATAAAATTCTGCTAGAAGAAGGTAGTAAGCCGACTGTTGAGCAACAGTGAAGACTTAATCCTATCATGAAAGAAGTTGTAACACCCCCAAATCCGGGGTCGGGGATTCGGGTTGTCACGAGTTCCATTTCCCTTATCAATACTTAATCTTAACAGTCAACCAACTACTGAGTATTGTGACCCCACAATATAAACACACACACACCACAAGTTATAGTCTCAGAGATGAATACCAAAAATAACACAAGTCATTTTATTCCGCAATTATAAACCGTTACACCTTAAAAGGGTTTCTGAATAATTTACATATTCCTTGCCATTATTACAATTCATATTATACATAAGTCTGGTTCATCAATAGTTGAAAACCTAGCCTATTGGTAGCTCCTACCTCAGCTACGGCGACATCAATGCTTCCAGAAAACTGCGGAACGTTTCCTAACCGCTTGCGAATTGGAAGCTTGATCTTGTTCATCTTTTCTATCTGTTGTTGTGTGATGAAAGAAGAAAGCAAGGGTGAGCAACAAGCCCACCGAAATAATATGTATAATAATTAACAATATATGAGCATTCTCATAGTACTCATGAAAGTCTTGGTCAAGAAGAAATGAACCAAGTTTGTTATTTTAATGCAACGAAGACGCAAAATATTCAGTATACATATATACTTCTCAAATCTTTGAAATCCTCTAACATGTATAATATACACAGAGTTCCAGTTTATAACTGTATAAAATATCGTTGCAAGGTGATCTCATATATCTAACCTTGTCTCAACGTTTTTCTGAAAATCTTTGTCATGCATAAGATAATCATTTACTAGATATAAGTTGAAAAGAAGAAGTTACAAGATACTCCCATATACTTATATCTTTTTCGAATACTACTTGACCTACCACCGTTCAAGTTATAAGTAGTTTCAAAAGTTCATCACACAGATGAGACTACAAGATAAGACTTGAATAGATTCAATCTTTGAAATATTATTGAATGAAATGAAGTTACGAGATACTTCATTAAGTCTCGATATATATATATCCATATATATCTCTCACACATTTCCTGAAAACCTATGTCATGTAAAGTATGAACAGAGTTGCAATATCCAATGAATTTGGAAAGAAAAGAATTTTGGCATAAACCTGATATCTTGCTGATCAGGCAAACATACCAATAAGTAACCTTTTCTACTGTAGATGGATGAATTCCTCGCCGGTAATCACCCTGGCCGCATTAGGACCTCGCGCTAGACCGTTACACGGCCACTCACGTGTGGATGGACTGTCACCCAGCCTCTTACACCTTCATAGACCGTACCCGTCCTGTCGCTTATGCCGACTCAATTAGATGGACTTACTTCCCGAACGTTGGGCAAGTAATCAAATTGTTTTCTCAAAACAGCAACCTCGTTGCGAATATAAAATACACCACAGAGCCGGATCCCCAAGATTTTTGAGCGAATATTCAAGTCTCCTTCGAAAGGAAGATCTTAAATCTGAAAATGAGTTTTGGGATCCGCTCTAACTTTTAAAATTATTTTAAAGACTCGAAAACATTTTTAAGAATGTTTGGAGTAAAGCTGATTTAATGAAATAAATCAGTCCCGATATATTAGAAAATATCTGAATATTATTATTTAAATAATATTCCCATAAGGATAATCCTTATAAAAATAATTGAAGTAAAAGTTTTAAAACTTATACTTGAAATGAATAATAAATAACCAAAGATATATTATACGAAAGTACGATCTTAATTTGAATAATCGAAAATAAGTTTGATTATCGAAATATTATTCTTTAATAAAATAAAGAATATTATTTAATAAATAAGCGGAGTCATAAGTCCTCAAATGAATATTTAAAATAATATTCATTAAATAAAATAAACGGAGTCTTAAGTCCTCGAATGAATATTCAAAATAATATTCATTAAATAAAGTAAGCGGAGTCATAAGTCCTCGAATGAATATTTAAAATAATATTCATTAAATAAAATAAACGGAGTCATAAGTCCTCGAATTAATATTCAAACTAATATTAATTAATTAAAATAAAGTTATCAAATAAATCTTATTCGATTAATAGTTTTGAAAACTATATATATATATATATATATATTATATTCGGGAACATCGACTCCCGGTTTATAAAAATGTTCACCTTTGGGTCCCCTATACTAAGGGTATACGCAACTACTGCTTATCTCTAATATAGGTATTATGCAACTTATAAGCAATTGAATCAACAATTAGATATCAAGATTACGAAAAAGACATGCATATATACCATATCACATGCTCCAATATATTGCAAGATTTGCTAATAACAATCATGCACTTATCACAAGATAATGCATATACATATATTTACATCACAACAACAATATAACGGGTAGAAAACTTGCCTGAGTGTTCCCGGATAGACTTAAGCTTAGAGTGGGTCCGATAACCTATGAACAATAACGTAAGTCGGAATTAATCCCCGGTCGCTTAAGAAACTAGACTTTAACCAATTAGACCCCTAACGTTTGCTTTCGCGCTTAACGATTCACTTAAGTCGCTCGAGTACACTCGACTCCACCATTTTTAATAAATTAACCATTAAGAGTTTTAAGGCAATTCTTTCGCGAGTACCTTACCAACTGCCTAATCCACTTAACATAATTGCTTCATACCCCAATTAGTCATTTAAAGTCCTTAACCAAGGTTTCAAAGTAAGGCGAGGGGTAATGGTTCGGTCGCGAAGCGCCGTTACTTAAAACGGTCGTTTCTCCTAAACCGTACATCGGATTCAAACGAACCACATATTAAAACGAACCTCATAACATGAACTATCTAATCATGGCAATGGTTAAAACCTAACAGTGAGTTCACGGGTCCTGATGTTAAGAACAAAAACAGTCTAAAGTAAATCGGGCATTACGACGGCTATGTTTACGCGATTACCAAGTTTTAAACCACCCCAAACAACCACCATTCAACTCACAACCAACAATACAACCAACCCTCATCCAAACCTTACTACATCAGTCCCCAAACTTCAAGATTTTCCAATTTATACAACCCCACACATGAACTACTAGCTATACTTAAGTTTCATTAACTATAAACAAGATTTCAACATCCAAATCACTACAAATCCAATCCAAACTCTAAACACACAAGCATCATGCTTCTCATTTACTATAACCATCAAAACTATCTTAATACTCAAAGTAAAGTTAGGGTTTGGAGGTGTTATACCTTCCTTGGAGTGATTAGAGTAGCTAGGAAGCCTTAAGAAGCCTTGAGAAGCCTTGAGATAGCTTAGGAATGCTTGGATCTTAAAGGAAATCAAAGAAAATAAAGTTAGTAATCTTGAAAACACTATTCATCATCTTCTTCCTTGATTTATTGGAAGAGATTCATGAAGAAATAGAAGCTTAAACTCCTAGGATATGCTTATCTAATCATAAGGGACCTTGGGTAATTACCTTGCAAATTAACAAAGCTAGAAACTTGATATTTGGAATTTTTCTCCTTGAAAAAATGAAAAAGCCGTGAGCTATGTGTTCTTGGAAGAGTATTTGCTTTGTTGAATGTTTTTGTGGTGGAAAATGAAGTGAATGGGATATTTGGATGATTTGTTGGTTGTTTAAAGTGAGTGGAGTATGACTAAGCATGACATCATCTTGGTGACTTCATCTCTTGCCACTTGTCATCACTTGGTGGTAGAAGCATCTTCTTATGCTAATCCTTGCTTAATTGTTTGGTTAATGACCGCTTTTTGTTATACGGTTCGCTTAATTTTCGTTCTCGTTTATCGTTGGAGGGATCATACCCGGGATCTTATTACTTGGGTTCCCCTAAACCTTTCTCAATATATTATATTTCTTATATGATCCTCTCTTATAATCCTTGAATTTAAATCCTTTTTATCCTGTTACCTTATACTCAATTCTTTCGGTATCTGGTGGATTTTCGGGAAAAAATCAAAGTGTTCGAATTTGGATTCTGACGATCTTTACATACACTTATATACCATATAGAGTACTAATAAGATCTCAAAATAACAATAAAAGAACCTCTACAAAGTGTGGTATGAAAAGTTTTCTTATTCAGTATAATCAGCAAAATCACTATTCATAAGGGTTTCAAAAAAATTCCAAAAATTGGGGTTATTACAGAAGTGGTGAAGAAAGAAATTCTAAAGTGGCTGGATGCAGGAATTATATATCCTATTTCTGACAGTTCTTGGGTGAGCCCCGTGCAATGTATACCTAAGAAAGGAGGTATTACTGTGGTAGCAAATGAGAAGAACGAGCTCATCCCCACTCGAACAGTCACAGGATGGAGGGTATGCATGGATTACAGAAAGTTTAACAAAGCCACAAGGAAGGATCACTTCCCTCTTCTATTTATTGATCAGATGCTTGACAGGTTGGCTCTCCATGAGTATTATTGTCTTCTGGATGGCTATTCGGGTTACAATTAGATTTGCATTGCACCAAAAGATCAAGAAAAGACTACTTTCACTTGTCCATTTGGCACATTTGCTTTTCGCAGAGTTTCGTTTGGCTTATGTTGTGCATCTGCCACTTTTCAGAGATGCATGATGGCTATATTCTCTGATATGATTGGAAATAATGTCGAATTGTTCATGGACGACTTCTCCATCTTTGGACATTCGTTTGATGAATGTTTGAATAATCTTCGTTCGGTGCTCAAAAGGTGTGTGGAAACTAATTTGGTGCTCAAATGGGAAAAATGTCACTTCATGGTGCAGCAAGGCATCATTCTTGGGCATAAGGTCTCTAGCAAAGGCCTTGAGGTTGATAAGGCCAAGGTGGGGGTCATTGAAAATCTTCCGCCACCTATTTCTGTGAAAGGAATCCGTAGTTTCCTTGGTCATGAGGGTTTTTATCGGCGTTTCATCAAGGTCTTCTCTAAGATATCTAAGCCGTTGTGCAACTTGCTCGAGAAAGATGTGCCTTTCAAATTTAATGATGAATGCTTGGCAGCATTCGAGACTCTCAAGAAGAGTTTAATAACCGCACCAGTTATAACGACACCTGATTGGACTGAATCTTTTGAGATGATGTGCGATGCAAGTGATTATGCAGTGGGAGCAGTTCTTGGGCAGCGCAAGAATAATATCTTTCATGTGGTCTACTATGCTAGTAAGACGCTTAATGGAGCTCAATTGAACTACACCACTACTGAGAAGGAGCTCTTGGCTATAGTTTTTGGTTTCAAAAAATTTCGATCTTATCTACTTGGGATAAAGGTGACAGTATTCACTGATCACGCTGCCATTCACTATCTGGTCTCAAAGAAGGATTCGAAGCCTAGACTTATTTGTTGGGTGCTCTTGCTACAGGAATTTGAGTTAGAGATCAAGGATCGAAAAGGTACTGAGAATCAAGTACCTGACCATCTCTCTAGATTGCAGAATCCCGATTCTACTTCACATGATAATACATTGATCAATGAATCTTTTCCGAATGAGCAGTTATTCGCAGTTCAGGAGGAAGAACCATGGTTCACAGACATTGTGAACTATCTTGTCAGCAATATAATGCCTCATAATATGAATACAGCTCAAAAGAAGAAGTTTCTGCATGAGGTGAAGTGGTACATGTGGGATGAACCATATTTGTTTAAACAAGGAGCTGACCAGATCATCAAGAGATGTAACCCATTCTGTGAGACGGAGGGGATATTATGAGACTGCCATTCCACAATTTATGGTGGACATTATGGTGGTGAAAAGACAGCAGCTCGTATTCTGCAAGCAGGTTTTTTCTGGCCTACATTGTTTAAGGATGCACATCAGTTTGTTTTAAGGTGTGATCATTGCCAAAGAGTTGGGAATCTTACTAGAAAGGATGAGATGCCTTTAAATGTGATGCTTGAAGTTGAGGTCTTCGATATTTGGGGAATCGATTTCATGGGACCATTAATCTCATCCTGTAATAATCAGTACATCTTGCTGGCACTCGATTTTGTCTCGAAGTGGGTAGAAGTCAAGGCTCTGCCGACGAATGATGCAAAGGTAGTGTTGAATTTTCTTCATAAGCAGATATTCACAAGGTTTGGAACACCACGAGTAATCATAAGTGATGAGGGGTCATATTTCTGCAATCATAAGTTCACTGCTGTGATGCAGCGCTACAATGTGAATCATCGTATTGCTACTACCTATCATCCGCAAACTAATGATCAAGCTGAAGTGTCTAATAGAGAGATCAAATGCATTCTAGAGAAAGTCATTTGTCCGTTAAGAAAAGATTGGTCTTTGAAGCTCAATGAAGCTGTATGGGCTTATAGAACAGCATACAAGACTCCACTTGGGATGTCCCCGTTTCAACTTGTCTATGGTAAGGGATGTTATTTACCTGCGGAGCTTGACCATAAGGCGTATTGGGCCTTAAAGAAGTTAAACCTTGATTTAGATGCAGCTGGGAATAAGCGAATGCTTCAGTAAATGAACTTGATGAATTTCGACTAAAAGCGTACAAGAACAACAAAATGTACAAGGAAAAAATGAAAAGGTGGCACGATAGGAAGTTATTTCCTAAGTCATTTGTGCCGGGGCAACAAGTTCTTTTATTCAACTCTCGTCTCCGAATTTTTCCTAGAAAGTTGAAATCAAGGTGGTCTGGACCATTTATCGTCAAAACTGTGTTTCCACATGGAGCGGTGGAGATTTTTGAGAACAATCTGGGCCAAACATTCAAGGTTAATGGTCAGAGATTGAAGCATTATGATGGGGACACGGCAAATCGGGAAGTGGTTAGTGCCGTTTTATTGTCAATTTGATCGAGCTCCTCTACGTCAAGCTAATGACGTAAAAGAAGTGCTTCTTGGGAGGCAACCCAAGATTTGAGACTATAGGAACCCTTAGAAGTTGGTACTCTATCCAAAAACCCAAAAAAATCAAAAAAAATGGGCAGAAATTTTTTTTCCAGAGACCTCCCGGGCGCCCGCCTGGAAGCTGGGGCGCCCGCCTGGAAAGCCTGGGTGGCCGCCTGGAGCCCTTCTGCTGGAAAATTTTTTAGGCCTTACAAAAAAAATAGAAAAACACAGAAAAACACAGAAAAACATAAACCCACGACCATTACCCCATTACCCACGAATTTCCCCCCACAAACAAGCCACAACCCCACTCCCATTCTAATTCTAAGCCTACATCCTACCCTATATATACACACATCCTCCCATATACATCTCCCACATACCTTCAACTTACAAACTCTTTCTTACACACAAAACACAACTCTCAAACACTTATTCTCAGATTCAATGGCCCCAAAGAGATCTCGAACTGTCGATAGCACTAGCACCATTCCTACTTCTGATTCTTCGAGGGGTACTGCTGCGAGGCTACGATTGGTGGATAGGGCTGCTGAGGAGGAGTATACTAGGCTTCTGACTAAGTCGATTCTGAAGGAGAGGGGATTTTTGCCATCGGGGAGGGATGGTGAGTTATTGCCTATGATTGCAGAGAAAAGGTGGATTTCTTTTTGTGAGGCACCGGAGGCGGTTCCTATGAGTGTGGTTCGTGAGTTTTATGTGAACGCAAAGGCTGACAAGAATGGGTATACTGTTTTGAGGGGGCTTACGGTTGATTACCAGCCCGAGGTGATTCGCCGTGTGTTATTGGGCAGGGACAAAGGAAGCCCGAGGAGGAGAATTAGAATGAGAAGACACCCGAGGATTTTGATTTGGATTTGATTGTTGCTACTCTCTGTCAGCCGGGCACGGTGTGGAAGCTTAAGACGGGATCTAACGAGTATCATTCTTTTCCGGCTGTTGCAATGAACAGGTATGCCCGTGCATGGAATGCCTTTATTTGTGCTAATATTTTGCCTTCTTTGCATGCACATGAGGTTACAGTTGAGAGAGCCAGATTGATATGGGGGATCTTGAATGAGGAGTATTATGTGGACCTTGGTGAGTTCGTCTACCAAGAGATTTTGAACTTTTTGAAGGGGAGGACATAAAGCAACATCCCTTATGCCTCTACTGTCACGAAGCTGTAGGGCAGTTGGAGTCCACTGGCCTTCTTATGAGCAGCTGCAGATGCCAGCCGCTTCTATTGATTTATCGACGCTGAATGCAATACAGGAATAGACGGGTGGAGAGCCCGAGGAGCATGGTTTGGGATATCGTCTTCTGGGAGGACGTCCAGTAGCTGGTGCTATGATGGCTAGGCCCAGTCAGGCTCATGATGAGGAAGGTTCTTCTAGAGCCCAGGGAGGTGCTGGTTCAGGGATGCCCGATGCCCAGTATAGGAGGCTATCTAGGAGGATGGATGCGAAGTACGAGTCGCAGAGTAGGTTTGCTCAGGAGCTCACCCTAGCACTTGGGACTGCTTTCAAAGGCCTTGGAGCTGACATCCAGTGGCCCATTTTTTGTGAGGACTCTGCTTATCCACCTCCTGACACTCCACCCTCTGAGGGCGATGATGATGATTTCTCTAAGTAGGTATACCCTGTGTTCCTTTCTACTACCTTCACTGGGGACAGTGAAGATTTTAAGTTTGAGGGTGGTAGTTAAGGAGGATATTTTTGTGTGTGTCATGTAGTTGCATATTCATGATAGTTTAGTTCATATAGTTGCATATTTTTGCCATATAGTTTTTTTTATTTTTTATTTTATAGCCTTATTTATCATGTTGTTTAACTCATGCATATACCATGATCCCTTTTGTGTTGCTTTACCATTTGTTTTGTGATATTGATGCAAGTGTAGTGATAGCGTTAGAGCGATGTTGAATCTTGTAGGTTGACATGCATGCTAGAAACAATTGTAATTTCACTAAGTCTTAGAGTATTCTTAAGGATTAGATTGTTGTCATGGTTTGATGGTTTTTGAGGTTAATCTATTGATTATGTTTAGAATTTATGATAGGCTCTTAATGATAAAAGGCATGAAAAGATAAAATTGGAATGAAAATTGGAATTCATTGCTAGTCGTGGCTAGGCGTCAAATGGCTAGTAGCCAGCTCATATTTTATGCGAGTAGTCTAGGGATGAGCAAGATGGAGCGAACGCACTTGCTCAGAAATTTGAAAAAAAAAGAAGAAAAAAGAAAAAAAAGAGAAAAAAATATGGTTTAATACATAATTGATCACGAGTGAGCTCTTTAGTATTCGAGTTATTAAGTTCTTAGGGTACTTTGTGCCTAGTGACCTAAGGCTTATATAGTCTGGGATTCGTTAACCTAACTCTCGTTAAATGGATGCCATTGCATAAGTCTTTTGTGGACCTCACTCATTGCACGATCAAATAAGCATTTGTTTATTGTGTTGAATAAAAGCATGTTTCCGTAATAAGCTCTAGTGATCTTGAAGTGTTATAAGTCATTTTGTGTCTAGAATTTATTCTTCGTATAATCATGTGATTGCCTTGAGGATAATTGAGTTATGATAAGTGATCTAGTTTCGAAGCATATCTGTTAAGCATCTGCACACACCACGTTTCTAGTTGTATGTTAGCTTGTCTGATTTGATTAACCTTTAGTCGCCTAATTGCATTTGTTGAGATGTCATGTGTTGGTTGGTTCAGTCATCGCAAGGGGGATCGCTGCATTTCATGTAGTCTGCATTCATGCATGTTTTTATTTTGTTTTTTGAGTGTGTGATGCTTGAGGACAAACATCAATTTAAGTTTGGGGGTGTGATAAATGGCATTTTATACCACTTAGAATGTCTTATAATGGCTTGAATTGATGTTTTGCAATCAAGTACTTTGTGTATTTGATGCGCTTTCGAGTATTTTTGCATTTCAGGGTGTAACTTGCGTATTCAGGGAGATTTCATCAAAATAAGCCTTGGGAAGTACTTGGGATCAGTCTCGGGGGAATGTGTGAAGAATTCAGCAAAAATCAGGAGCACAAAAACATTTTTTCCAGAAGCCTGCCAGGCGCCCTCCTGGGATCTGGGGTGGCCGCCCGGAGTCGGGAAATTAAATTCTGATTTTTATTAAGTCGTGTTCTACTGGACTTCTGAGATGACTGATTCTTGTGGACTTCTATATAAGTAATCTTCAGAGACGTTTCACAACACGAAGTATTCATCAAGCAAGGAGCAAGGAGAGAAGAAAAGAAGACCGTTTTAGCACACCGTAACGAAGAAGAGGAAGCATTCATTAATTTGTGATTCTTTTATTCGTTGTAACAGTGGATGCTAGTTTTCTTTACTTTGAACCTATTTACTCTTCTGACGTACTCTGGTTTTAATAAATAGTTAGTTAGTTTATATTGTCGTGTTATTATCATGTTTTCATATGAACCCATGATAACGATGAGTTCTATAATGGGCTAATCATGATCATGGGGTCGTAGTGGTTTTACTATGGATTTTATTAGTTAATTGTTTAATACCTTGGTGTGTGATGATTGTATGATATCTAGTATAGGTTGTGCTTATTCGTCTTATGTGCATCGCGAACATATAAGATAGCCTGTTAATCTCTTGTGAAGCGACAGTGAATCTTGAGATTTAGAACTTGCCATGCTAGCATAGGTTCATGTATTGTATGCATGATTAGTGGGTAACTCTAACCGTTTTACTTGCCCTGTGTAATCATAATGAATAACTTGCGCTTAAATCGTTATGTTGTCAAATTCTGTAGACATATAGGGTCTCAACATAATTGATGCCTATGCAACTTCTATCTTAATTGTGGATGTTTAGTAGAATGGTACTAGTACGACGAAAGTTGGCTTTTATCAGTTTCGTGTTGTTCGATTAATATCATCACCGTTACATGCTAAGGGTAATAACAATGACTATTGAATGAAGTAGTAATGAAGTTATGATCTTATGTGTGTTTAATATTGTTAATTCAAGTAATAAATTAAGTGTTTTATTCTCATAGTTAATTATAGTTAATAAGTAGTTAATCAACCTTAAGTGTTATTATCTTGACATTGAGAAGTAATCATACATTGGTGAGTGAGTGTAAATTAAATATAATTAGTCTGAGTCTCTGTGGGAACGAACTAGAAATCATTCTATATTACTTGTGAACGCGTATACTTGCGTGAATTATTAGCGCGTGTTTTGTGCCTAACTACATGCAACTGGATCGATCACAGGTTATAGTATGGAACATGCACTAATACAAACCAACTACTATTACAAACCATAAGTCTGATTAGTTTTACAATTTATTCAAATTTTATTACAAACCTCTAGACTAGCTAAGCATCCCAAAATGTCTACCTGGAAACCACACCAAACTATCTATAAGCACACAACTTCTAGTCAGACCTGGAACTCAAGCTTTCCCTGGCTTAGCTGAAAGAATCAGAATATGAAATAAGTATGAGTGAAAGAAATGCTCAGCAAGCAGTATATAGCTTATGATTTAGAACAACAACAACAACAATATATCTGATGAACAAAACCAAACCACAATACCCGAACAGTATCAAAACTGTTATATATTTGATAATAAACAACATTTGCATATATATATATATATATTTTTTGTTTTGGGATTGAAATCCTCGAACGACGGTGTTTGCCGCTGGTGATCAGCCGCGGAGCAACACCGGTATGTCGAAGCATATCCAACTAAACAAAAGGTACCCAAGGCACATATCGGCCTAGCAAGGTGTTATATCCTGTATAACACATAGCTCAAGCTGGACCACCCCCACGGCCTCTTACGCAACCATCCAACCCATAAAAACAATTTTCCGTCAAAGGAGTCGAATCAAATGACATCCTTAACCACATAACTCCCCATTTCTCATGGTCCAGAGTTATCTCAACAACCAATGGCGAAATAATCAGAACAATTAGTTATTCGCTAATCTCAATTTAATGTTCCACCGTATAGAGTAATTTATAGTGAAATATAAAATGTTTAACTATTCTGAACTTAGAATAGTATGGAAATTGAAAGAATAGAGTTCAGAGTCAATATCACTTGAATGATAAGTGAAGATATAAATACTTGTATAATATGATTCGAAATAAATATCACTTAAACGATAAGTGAAGTTAGGGTACTTGCCTGGTATGCTCAATAACTTCTTACTATTACTCTGGCTTATAGTTGTTGGCTACTATCTCCATCTAACACTTGACTGCACTCATTGCTACTCGATTTTATAAACAAAAGGACTATCTTAACTGACAGAACCAAACTCAATCGACGTAACTATACGTCTTGACATCTACCCAATCGTTTATAACTAATCATAACATTTTAAAACTGTAAACAAATAGCATGCATATCACGTAACACGTAATCATGTCATTTATATATCACGTAATCACATATTTCATGTATCATATAAGTCAGATCGTCAAAACATAGGTTTTAGTACGTTCAGAATTAAAATTAGGTCAATATTAGCGTTTACCGATCAAATACCGACTCAAACTGATACACAATTAATAATAGCGTTTAAAATAAGAAATAATTGGAAATAAATCAATTAATAATATTATTAAATGATTTTTAAATACCAAATTATAATTTTTTAAAAGCTTAAAAATAAGTTTTAGGAATTATTCGAATTAATTATAAATAATTTACATTTATTTAACTATTTATAACTAAAATTAATTGATTAAATGAATTAATCAATTAATCAAACTCATAAATAAATTATAAATAATTAAATCAAATTGAGTTTTGAAAATAAATAAAAGAAAATAATTTTAGGAATTTAAAATAATTCAGAAAATAATTTTTAGAATTTAAAATAATACCTAAATGATTTTTGAAATTAAAGGAATTGATTTTGAAAATTGAAATTGAATTTTAAATTAAAAATTAAAAGAATTTGGCAAAAACAGTTTCAGGTTTTGGGTTTTGGGAAACAAGGATCGAAACCGGGTTATTTTTAATCAAAAAAACGGGTCTTGAAGAAGGTGGCCGGGTCGGGTTTGAAGCCGACCGGAATCTGGGCTGAACCCAGAATCCGGTGACTTCTACCAGATTCCGGCAACACCAAACAGCCCCTACACGTTCCGTTTATTAACTATATCACACCCACATCATTCCCTGATCCCCCCGCAACACGATCCAGCCGAGAGCAGCCGCAAACACTCCACCGTTCATCTTCTCCGGCGAGCTCAACATCCAGTCCGACAACCCAATTGGAAAACTCCGATTTCGACCAAATTGGTACCAAAACTCGAGTTCTCGGTATCAATATGAAGCCCGGAATAATTAAAAACTAACCCAATCATCAAACATCATCAAGAACATCACTATAATCCAGAAAATCGAATTGAAAAATTGAAAAACTTAAAACCCCAACTTACTCAAATCGTAATCAAAATTAACAAAACAAGATGCTAAACCACTCCTTGTAATCCCAGGAACATTAATCCATTAACAAAAACATCAAACAATCACTCAAAATTCCAAAATGAATTTTTCAAGAACAAAATACCCAAAAATTCGATTTTTATAAATACTATACCTCAATTCGTGATTTTGATGCCACTAGAACGGGCTCGATGAGAGATTTGATTTGGTTATCAGAGCTTTTCAAACGGATTCCTGAATCAGCCAATATCTTCCAATCTTTGTTGGTGAATGAATCTCACCCCCACTTGTTCTTGATATCTTTTTCTCTTTTTTTTGTTTTTTTTCTATTTTCTGAATTTTTAATAAAAATAAAATACATAAAATAATTTATGATCAGCTATTTATATGTATACAGAAATTAATACCCAAAATAAATTAAGGGTGTTTTTATCCCCTAATTATATTAATTAAGGCCCAAAAATAATAATTACGGGGAATAATTTTAAAAATAATAAAATACAAAATTAATGTCAAAATTCCCTGAAAACTGTGAATAATTCAAAAATACAAAAATAAAGGGTATTTGAAATTCGAATAATTTTATAGAAATAAAAATACAGATTTTGTGGGGTTTGACTTCCCGGTGGGGTCCCGGTCTACTGATTTTTAAAACCCCTAAATTACCAGAAAAACACGAAAACACCTAAATTACATTCGAACACGGATAATTGAAATAAAATGAGTATCTTAATAAAGACGCTAATAAATACGCGTTCCGATTGCAAATAGATTCATATAATTGCAGTTTTAACACATATTATTCAATCGAAATTTTTTTTGGCCCGCACAGAAACACACATAACAACTATACCATCTTATATCATGGCAATAATCACTTTATATTCATAAAACACATAATATTTATTTATTTAACATATAATATTCACATAATTTTTCCCGGATATTACAGCTACAACCCCATGACAATGATTAGTTCATAATCGAACATATCGTCACCATGGGTTCCAATGAAAACATAATAATCAATAAGTTTAGAATACTACACAAGATTATATAAAGTACTAGGGTTTAGAACAAGAATAAAACAAGCATCCAAAAGTATCGCCTAAATTGAAGAATACAAAAGATTGAACTAATTCTTCTTCTCCTTAGTCGTCTCGTGTGCTCTAGGTCTTCTTAATGTTCTCCCTGGCTTCCTTGTTATTAAAAACATCTACTTATCTTTATATATAAGCCCCTGGATCACCTGGACTCTCAAAATCTTCAAATCGGAGTAGAAACAGGATCCTGCAGCAGATGTTTGGCACGGGCGCGCTTGCTTGGGCGCGGGCGCGCCCGCCCTTTGGAAAATTCCTACATTTTCTTGATTTTTGCTCTGATCTTCGTGCAACCTTGAGCAACTCCATTCCTGACCTCTTATTAGCATAAAATCATTGTAAAGCTCCTTTCCACCTCCTGACTAGTGCCGTGTAACAACTAAACACAAAACACATCAAAAATACTAAATACTTGAGTCCAAAACACCAACTTAAACCGATATGAAGCGTTCGAAGTGGATATAAATTCCACTTAACAGTTGACGTTACCAGAAGAATTATATAAGGAATTTAAGAAGTTGGAATTGGAAGTCAGGATTTGTAAGCCAACTAAAGTAAAGATGTAGACTATGACTTTTCAGCCAGAGTTGTTAGAGAAGATAAAAAATGTCAAGAGGATATAATGGATCATTATATCAATCATTTTTTAGGAGAAGAGTTATGCACTCAGAAAGATGATCAAGGTATTCTCAAATTTTCTTCCGGAATTTAGATTCCACAAGTGACAGAATTAAAGAATGAGATTCTACAAGAAGCCCACAATTTTAAGTATTTAATCAATCCTGGAAGTGTCAAGATATACAGAGATTTAAAGAAGAATGATTGGTGGCCAGATATGAAAAAGGGGATTTCAGAATCGGTTAGTAGGTGTTATACATGTCAAGAATTTAAGGCGGAACATCAGAGACCCAGTGGATTATTGTAACCGTTAGGTATTCCAAAGTGGAAATGAGAGCATATTGCTATGGATTTTATATTTGAATTACCAAGAACAAAAGCGAACCACGATGCCATTTGGATTATAGTGGACAGACTAACCAAGTCAGCTCATTTTCTGCCTATCAATGAAAGGTTTTCATTGAACAAGTTGGTTCACATGTATTTGAAGGAGATAGTAGTTCGGCATAGAGTCCCTGTGTCTATTGTATCTGACCGGGATCCACGATTCAATTCAAGATTCTGGAGAAGTTTTCAAGGATGTTTGGGAATTAAATTGAATATCAGTACAACTTATCATCCACAGTCTCACGGCCAAAGTGAAAGAACGATTTAGAAAATTGAAGATAAGTTACGTGTTTGTGCCATTAATTTTAAAGGAAACTGGGATGAGCATTTGCCCCTAGTAGAATTTGCTTCCAACAACAATTATCATGCCGGTAACGGAATGCCTCCCTACGAAGCTCTTTATGTACGCAAATATCGATCACCAGTAAATTGGGATGAAGTTAGAGAACGTAAAATACTTGGACCGGAGTTGGTGCAACAGACAAAGGAAGTTGTCGAGATTATTCAGAAAAGGTTAACTACAACACGGGATCGTCAAAGGAAATATGCAGACCAAGACACAAAAGACATGAAGTTTGCAGATGGAGATCTAATGTTGTTAAAAGTGTCACCATGGAAGGGGTTACCCAGATTCAGAAAGAAAGGAAAGTTGAGTCCTAGATACGTTGGACCTTTTAAAATTTTGAAGCGTGTCGGAAAAATAGCATATGAGTTAGCGTTACCCCACATATTGAGAGCATATTCATAATGTCCGTTACGTGTCAATGCTTAAGAAGTACAACCCAGATTCTAGAAAAGTGATAGATTATGAGTCGATAGAACTTCAGGCATATTTGTCTTATATGAAGAATCTAATAGAGATTCTAGAGAAGAGAGAGAAAGTGTTAAGGAATGAAGTTGTAAATTTAATAAGAGTATTGTGGAAAAACCCAAGGGTTGAAGAGTCAACCTATGAGTTAGAAAGTGATATGCGTGAAAAGTACCCGTATTTGTTTACCTAGGAGATTCTGAGGACATAATCATTTTAAGGGGGAAATGATGTAATATCTGGGATATAACGTGTAATTTTTTTATCAATAAATAAATATTATGGGATTATTATAAGAATTTTTGGTGAATTGTGTGTTAATTGGTATATTTGTTTGATGTTTATATGTGATTAAAATTGGAGAATTTTAATTTTTATACGTCCAAAATAAAGTATATATAATTTTGATATTTTTCTTTTAATTTATATGTTGTTATATGATTTTATAAAGGAATTATAGATTTAATAAATTATTTTTCAGATTAATTATAAAATATTTTCAATAATCGAGAATCGTCCAACTTCAACTTTTTTTACGTTTTTACTATCCGGAAGTCTCAGGAAAATTCCTTTTTAACCGTATTTGATTATTCCAAGCATTTTCCGTATTTTGACTTTTTCGATTCGGAGTACGATTTTACATGTACGGTTCCCGATACAAATTTTACGATATTATTTTCATTTCGTAAACCGATAAAACCCGTATTTTTGAGAAACATGATATTTTGATTAAACTATTATATTATCTTATCGTAATTCGTGTAACCAAAGTGTTGAGAGCAAGACTGGAGTTACAAAAAGCCCAGTGTTGATAATTATTAAAAAACCGGTACCGAGTTGGATCAGTTTTAATAATACTGAGCGATTAAGTATTCTATTTTTATATCCGATATGATCCAACGGGGTACCAATATTCCGTAAATATAAATAGCCCTTACCGTATTTTATTTTATACAGATAAACACAATTAAACAGTAAAATTATATAAAATCCAGAGAAAAACCTTAGAATTCATAGTGTTCTTCATAATCAAACCAAGAATCGGAGGTGATAGCGAACTTGGATTTTTATGTACAAGTAACCAAAATAAAGGTCTTGAGGAGTACAATCAAGTTTCATATCATATACACCTGCGGAATCATTCGAGTTTTTCTATATTTTTCTTTATTTTCAAATTAATTATGATTAAATTATGAATTTTTGATTTTGATGTTGTTTGTGTGATTTGATGCTTGCATGTTGTAGATAATTTAATCCTGATCATTTTGGTATATCATATGCTTGATTTGAAGTTGAATAACATGTTCAAATTTGTGTTTAATTCTCTGTAATTAAACTTAGGGTTTATAGGCAGTTTGAATATTTTCAATTGAAAATTGGGGGTTTGTTTTGCTCAGGGGTTATTGATGAGATTGGTTGATACCATCGTGTTTAGGATACTTCCGGGAGTTGAATCATGTATTTTAAATCATGGGATTGATCAGATCAGAGAAAAAAGAACTCGCCGGCGACGACGAGTTTCTTGAACTTTTTCCGACCAAGTCCTTGATTGGTTGTGTGTTTTGATTGCATGAACAAGTTCCTAATAACATGTAGAGTAAATATGGAGGGTTTGGTGGCCTGAGGTGGCCGGAATCATGAACTCCGGCGACCTCCAGCGAAAACGACGGCGACCATTACAAAATTGCAGCTTGGTCCCCATAGTTTTGAAAGTGATATAGTTAAGTCCCTGAAGTTTCTGGATTTTTCAAAAATAGGATTCCTGTTTTAAAATAATTTATAAATCATATTTTCTATTTAATTTAATTCCAGAAATTCATTTTTAATATCAAAAAATTCCAAAGATCATTGTTTTAATTCCAAAAATTATTTTTAATGCAAAAATAAACCTGAATTATTTAATTAATTAATTTTAGTTAATAATTAATTATTTAATCGGTCAATTAATTTAAATATTAATTGATTAATTGATCTAATTTGTTATTAATTAATTTTAATTGATTATTTAATTAGATTTAATTAATTTTTTTTGGTTTAAAATTTTTGAAAAATAGTTTCGAGCTTTAAATTATTTTTCTAAATTACGTTTAAGGCTCGATAATTATTACTAAATGATTTTAAAGTCAGATTCGGGTATTCGAACCTTGTTATTTATTTATAAAATAATTTTGTTACCCTTTTAATTCTGAAAAATGTTCAAAAATTCGTATTAAATACCAAAAAAATCATTTTAACCCCGAACCTTCTTTGGAAAATTATTTTTATCGAATATCTTACGTGCTATGTGCTATGTGCTATCTGATTGATGTGTAATATGCCTGTATGTACATTGTTTGACGGTTTTTGACATAACTTTCAATCCATACATTAGATTTGGGTGAAACGAAGGGTAGATAGAAGCTTGTAACGTCTACTTGACGATTAGAATAATTTTGAAAATGAGTATTGATAGATACTTGTAATGTCTAGCAGAGGAAGCGAGGCGTAGAAAATGAAAGCAAGTGGTTAGTGAATAGAAACGATAGACGAGTGCAAGTGAAGCGGAAGTCAATCGAGATTAGGCAAGTATTCCTGAGCCTCCCTGTAATATGTTGTTAAGTATTCCGAATAGTTCCTGTTTTATATTGCAAGTGCTTTGAAGTGCTTAACCCTAAACCTTGATTCCACTTATTGATATTTGAGTCGTGAGCCTTATTCTTTGTAAATCATTGCTTGTTGAATACCCAGATACTAAACCACATACATACGATACTACTCCACAAATATATATACACTATATACCAGTCACTGAGATGGATTTGCTTAATGTATAGACACTTATATTTTCTACAATACCTTGTAACATCAGAAAATCAATCCTTTTATAATCATTAAACCGTTATTCTTCTATTATCTGATTCTTTTACAAGCTTGAAACCATTCTTCATACATACCTTGTTATACCTTTATGGTACTCATGAATCACCCCTTGCTTTGAGACAAATATCTTATCAATGTTGTTTATGATTCTGTTGATTGAATTACATTGTTAATTATATTGTTATGATATAATTGTATGGTTTTCTAAAATATGGACCACATTCGTGGTCAGACCAGATTCGTGGTCATATTAGGCCAATGTGTGCCATGGATCCAGTTTATAGAGTAGAGCTGTGTGCCTTGATCGGGGTTAGTGCGTGACCGATCAGCAGCCTAACCTTGGTTTTTAAAATTTAAAAGTGAATATTCAATTCAAATTATTGCTTAACAAGAAACCTGATTCCTTTAATCAGTTGATTTGATCACTGTTTAATCTCAGTATTGTCATTGTGACTTGATGAGCTAGTTGAGATGGGATGATCTAGCAGAAGCTTTATTCTTTAGTTTTGATTTTGAAAGCTTGTAAGAATGTTTTTATTATCCAGATGTAAGTTAAACTAGTTGGGATTTGGTACATTGTAATGTGAATAGGGTGGTGATTTGTGTTCATACTTTAACCTGTTGTGATCCCTTGTTGTGTAGTGTAGGGTCATTGCATATATTATTTTATAAACAAGTTTATATATATTGTGTATGTTTTGTGAACCCCAAACTTATGACCCGGGTTTGGAAGGCGTCACACTATCACCTTCCCATGTTACATTAACCAACATCCCAAACCTTTATGGGAAGCATCACTATAGATTACAAACTCACCCTTTTCATGTGGTAGAACTAATACTGGTGCAGAAACTAACATTTTTTTAACTCTTGAAAACTTTCTTCATAGTTATTTGTCCACATAAAATTCTCATTTTTCCTTGTCAACTTGGTCAATGGAATGGTTATCTTCAAGAAATCTTGCACAAATTTTCTATAATAACCATCCAATCCTAGAAAACTTCTTACCTTTATTGGAGTCGTAGACCTTTTCCACTTCATCACAGCTTCAATCTTTAGGGAATTCACCTTAATTCCTTCACTACTAACTACATGTCCAAGAAACAGAACTTCCTTCAACCAAAATTCACATTTTCAAAATTTGGCGTCTAACTTCGCTTTCCTTAAGGTTTCCAAAGTAATCCTCAGATGTTCCATATATTTCTCTTCTGATTTGGAGTAGATTAAAATATCATTGATGAACACAATGATGAACTTATCCATATATTTCTTAAAAACTCAATTCATAAGGTCTATGAAGGTAGCATGTACATTCGTTAATCCAAACACCATTACTAAAAATTCATCATATTAATACCTCACCCCAAATGTTGTCTTGGGTATATCTTCTGCCTTGATTTTTAGTTGATGGTATCCGGACCTCAGGTCAATCTTAGAAAAATATGTAGCTCCTTTTAACTGATCAAATAAATCATTGATTCACGACAGAGGATATTTATTCTTGATAGTCAACTTGTTGAGTTCACGGTAATCGATACATAATCCATACTTCAGTCCTTCTTCTTAACAATTCACACTGGTGTGCCCCAAGGCGATACGCTCGGTCGGATAATTCAATTATGTAGTAGCTCTTGTAATTGCGTTACTAATTCTTAAAAATTAACACTGGGGTGCCATGAAATAGGGATCTTTCAAAACTGGTATCGTACTCGGTGCCAAATCAATAGTGAATTCATTCTCTTAATCCGGAGGTAGTCCAGGTGATTCTTCGGGAAATATGTCAGGAAACTCATTAACAATAGGAATATCCTCAACTCTGGGTGGTTCATTTCCTTCATCTATCACGTGAGCTAAATAGGCTTTACATTTTGCCTTAGTAGCCTCTTCGCCTTCTTATTCTTAGACTTCTCTTTTATCCTTAAACTTTAGCTTCACCTTCTTATTCTTGTAATCGATCTAAGCATCATGGTCGGCTAACCAATCCATTCCTAATATGATATTAAAATTCTCGTAACTTGAAAGGTATCAAGTCGGCAGAGAAATGACAACCTTCTATTACGACATCACAACTAGGACAAATTCTATTAACAGTAACTCTATCACGATTCGCCACTTCGATAATCAAATTAGATTCTAAAGGATAGGTAGAACATTTTAATCTATCAACAAAGTTCTCAAATGTAAAAGATCAAGTAGCTCTAGAATGCATAAATACTTTGGCCTATACAAAATTTATAGCAAGCGTACCTGCTACCACATCTATATCTTGAACTGTATCTTTAATTATCATGTTAAAAGTCTGTGCCCTTGTTGAACTGATGGTGCTGGTGGAGGCTGTGGTCCAGCAATCCTAAGAACATTAGCCTTCTGCACAGGTTTCTTACATTTCCTTGCCATATGACCATCTTTCCAACATTTATAACAAGTCACTATGATCTTCTCGCAGTACTTGTGCATTCTGATGAATAATGGCCTTTCTTATTGCACTTAAAACAACGTTGAGCTTATTACATCTCCTAGGGTGCTTCTTTCCACAAACTTTACATTCTTGAATCTATGGCCTATTATCTTCCACCGACTGACCTGGTTTCTAAAAACGATTCCTTTGATTACCAATTCCAGGTTTGAACTTATGGAATTTCTGACCTTGGCTTCCAACATTCCTTCCAAACTTTCCTCTAAACTTTAAACTTCTTTGATCTTGATCTGAATCTTCTATTTTCCTTTTCTTCTCTTCATTTTGATTATTATTAGCTTATCTTTCTCCTTCAACGATCATTGCCTTTTGTACAACAACAACATATGTTTGTAGCTCAAAAATAGCCATTTGACTTCGGATCCATGGCTTAAGTCCTTGCTGAAACCTTTTCACCTTCTTTTCTTCACTATCTATATATTCCAGTACAAACCTTGCTAACTCAAAAAACTTGACTTCATTTTTGGATACTGTCATATTCTCTTGTTTTAATTTTAGAAACCTTAATTCCAATTGATCTTACATATAACTTGGTAAATATTTCTCTAAAAATAACTCCGGAAATTTCTGCCACAAGATAACCCCTTCTTGTATGCTTTGGTAGATTCCCACTAGAAACTCGCTTCATCCTTTAAATAATAACTCGCATACTCAGCCTTTTTCTCGTATTTACCTCAGCTATTGTAAAAGCCTTCTCCATTTCTTCTAACCAAGATTTTGATTTAATCGGTTCGGTTGCTCCTCCAAGCTCTAGGGGATGGACAGACTAGAAGGTTTTAAAATATTAGTTCAGGGTACTAGGGGTTGCTACTGAACAAACACAGCTGTTTTCTATTGCAAGGGTTGGAGAAGTTGGTTCATCACAGGATTATTTTGGTTCCGGCCTTGGTTCTGGTTTTCATTTTCTTCTTTTGACAAGGATTTTATTTAGCAATAAGATAGCATGGTATTCATACATGGACAATACATTATCTTAAAAAGATACGTAAAAACTCTCTTTTCAAATTTTACCCTTTTGCACATGCAATCTTATCACTATATAATTTAATCATCGGGTAGGCTTCTCAGATGACAAGAGATTGGTGTATTTTATTACAAAGGTATTAAACAGAGGTATTATTTAAGAATGTTAAGTAAACAGACTATGTACATAGTTGTAAAACTTAAAGAATAATAACGAATACACAAAGATACGTAGATAGATATTTCAAAGGTTAAGAGTACAACAACAAGTTCTGGAAATAAAGTACAAAAATAGGAATAAGGTTAAATAAGGGAAAGACTGGAAAATATCCCCTATCTACCCCTAACTTCTAGCTATCCGATAGTACCATAACAAACTAAGGTCATACTAAAATCAGACTGCAACTTACCGGGAAACCCGATATCTGACCAAGTCACCCTAAGCCTACCCGCGCATAAAACAACAACAACACACTACGGGCTCCACAAGTTGTGCCGTCTGCAACCAACTAACATCTTTGATCTATATTTCATATTCAAGGATATCCTTCAACATAGAAAGCATCCACCTTAGAAGCTTATGAACTCTTCGGGAGTCAGCAGTAGCATCAGTAGAAGAAGGTCCCTCATCAAGGCGTCAATGCATAATTTGCTAAACCATACCAATACAAACATGCCACTCTGGCTCTGGCATTATAATCCTCTACCGGGACTCCTAATCCATCCAATCCACAAGGCTTTCAACTCAGGGTATATGAGCAAACATAAAGTCACGGTCTCGGACCAAATCAGCATCCACCTGAGCAGGCATATGCAGGGCAGTGGTCTTAACGAGAACTAGGGAGTAATGAATGGGAACTGTAGAATCTTCCCTAACAGGTATGGGCTAATGTGGCACCCTCCAAACCCGGGTCAGAAGTTTGGGGTCCACACACATACACCTTATTTATAACCTGCTTATAATAATAATAAAGATAATAATAATAATAATATACAGTGACCCTACTTACCAACTACCACGGACCGCAACAGGTTAAAGTATGCACACAAGCCAAACACACACTTATATTACAAACCGTTCAAATCCCAACTATTCCAACTCAACACTGAGTATTAAACATTATTACAAACTTTTACAAACTCAAAAGTATCCCAAAAGAAGCCTACTAGCTTAGCTCGATCAACCTGAACCCCTAGCTCTCGTGCTGGACTGGGGATCCTCATTACCAACATGTTCCTTCTTAACTGGAAAAGAACATAAATAACATCACACAAATGAGCTAACTAGCTCAGCAAGTCACAATGACAAAATTGAGAATAATGATCATCAGGTAAATATGGTTATGATAACAAGTGAACAATAGATTATGATTTAGAATTGGATATTATATTTTCATTTTAAAAACCAAGGTTAGGTTGCTGATCAGTCACGCACTAACCCCGAGCAAAGCACACAACACTGCTCTAACTACTGGATCCAAGGCACACATTGGCCTAACTTGACCATTATATGGTCTGACCACGAATCTGGTCCATAATTTTATAAAACAATCCAATTTTATCATAATAATAGAATAAGCAGTAATAAACAATAAACAGGATCATTAACAACATTGGACGTTCAATAATGAAAATGATTTCAATCTACATAAAGAACAATATGGCATTTCCAAAGCTTGGCTGCTAGGTAGTGAAAGAATTGGATAACAAAAGAATCAGAGTTTCAGGGTTTCAAGGATTTGGCCTTTCAAAGCATAAGATACAATGGTTTGAGTGTGTAAGCAGTCTTGGTCCAGTGTTTGATAATTAGTTTGTATATATTTGTGGAGTAGTATCGTATATATTTGAGGGTCGTATTTGGGTATACAACAATCAATGGTTTAGAAAGAATCAGGTTTACAACTCAAGATCAATAACTGGAATCAGGGTTTAGGGTTCAGTGCTTCAAAGCACTTGCAATATAAAACAGGACTATCAATCACTATAATATCTCGAGAAAGTTCAGAACACTTGCCTGATACTAGCTTATTATACTGCACTCGCTTTCAATCACCTCTGTCTTACTCCTTGACTACTTGTTTCCCTTTCCTACGCCTTGCCTCTTCTACTCACATATCATAAGCATCTATCAATATTCAACTCATACGATTCTATTCGACACATAATACTATCTACCCTTCGTTTCACCCAAATCCGATTAACGGATTAAAAGTTATGCAATAAACAAGTAAACATCGAATATATAGATCGGCAGTCAACCAACAAGTCACATATATCACATAACACGTCACATAATCAATGATATAACATTTATAGAGAAGTCTCGGGTCATAAACATGCTTTCGGATACTTAAAATGATTTTTAAAACATTTTTCGGAATTAAAATGGGCCGTTGGATCAATTTCAGGATAATAAACAGGGTTCCGTTGGCCCATTCTGGCTTCAAAACAATTTTATAATAATTATCGAGCCTTGAAAATAATTTAAAATAATATTTTAAAGTGCGAAACTATTTTTTTCGGAATTTTTAAATCATTTTAAATAATTAAATCTAATTAAATAATTAAATAAAATCAATTAACAATTAATTAAATCAATTAATCAATTAATTTTTGAATTAATTGACCAATTAATCAATTAAAAATTAACTGAAATTAATTAACTAATTAATTCAGATTTATTTTTGAATTAAAAATAATTTTTGGAATTAAAATAATAATTTTTGGAATTTTCAGAAATTAAAATCGAATTTTTATAATAAAAATAAATAGGAAATATGATTTTTGAATAATTTTAAAATAGGAATCCTATTTTTGAAAACTTCTGGCAAGTTCAGGGACTGAACTTCATCGTTTTCAAAAGATAAGGTACTAAACTGCAATTTTGACAGGGGTCGCCGGGAAAACGTCGGGGGTGGCCGGAGAACACGTTCCCGGCATCCTCACTCCACCACAAGCTCCAGACCACATCTACAGACAACCAGGAATCGATTCATGCAATCAAAACATATCAATAACCCCAGACTTGGCCGGAAATTGGCCAAGAACATCGCCGATTTCCGGCGAAACATCGAAAACTTAAAAAGACAACTCCCTACGATTCAAGCATCCTCTGTTAACGAGCTATATACCAATCGATCGCAAATTTCATAAGGAAAATAATCCACTATAAATCAACAACTAATAACCCCTAAATCAAAAAGCCCCAAATTTCAATTGAAAACATTCATACGGGTTATAAACCCTAATTTTGAAATTCGAGAATTAAACCCATTTTTGAGCATGTTATTGAACTCCAAATCAGACGTATGACATATGAAAATCATCAGGAAAACAAGTTCTACAACATGCAAGCATCAAATCATACGAACAATCATCCCAACAAAAATTCATATTTTAATAAAATTAATTCAAAAATAAATAAATTTTCAGAAAATAAACCTTGATTTCTGCAGTGATATGGAACACAGAATCTGATAAAACACCTCAAGACCTTCATTTTGAGTACTCGACCTTTTCAAATGGACTCCAGTAACACCTCTGATTGTTGGTTTGATTCTCAGAAAGGTTTATGAATATATGAATTTTCTCTGGAATTTTTTTTAATTACTGACTGTAAATGATTTTTGATACGAAATAAAATACGGTAAAGGATATTTATAATTACGGAAAATTAGTATCCCGTTGGATCATTCCGGATATAAAACGGTACATTTATTTGTAAAAACTAATCCAAACGGTATCGATTTTCGGGATAATTATCCAAATCAGTAAAATTTATACTGCGGTCTTGGTCTCAGCACCTGGTTACACGTACTACGAGGTGATAATTGGGATAGTTTAATAAAAAGCTCCCGTTTATTGAAAATACGAGTTTTATTGATTTACCGAAACGAATATTGTATCGAAAATGTTGCGCCGGGACCCGCGCAAGACAAACCGTACGCCGGATCGAAAAAGTCGAAACATGGAATATGCTCGGAATATTATAATTAGGTTAAGAAGGAGTTCTCGGAAGAGTTTCGGGTTCCAAAAACGTAACAACGGATGACATCGGTTGGTTCCCGTTTTTATAAAATAGATTTTAAATACCCGGAAAAAGATTTTATAAATTTCATATGATTCTTATAAATTCATAAATCAACATAAAAATAATTAGGAAGATATGATAATTATCTATATTTTATTTTAGACATATAAAAATTAAAATACTCAATTAATAATATTTTTAAACATCCCAACACATTTAACACTTAACAAATAATTCACAGAATAGATATTGAACACATATAATAATTATTTATTAGCAAAAATAATTACACGATATATCCCGGATATTACATCCTTCCCCCCTTAAAAGGATTCTGTCCTCAGAATCTCCTAAGAAAACAAACGAGGGTACTTTTCTCTCATATCACTTTCTAATTCCAAGGTTGACTCTTCAACCTTTGGGTTTCTCCATAACACTCTTACTAGCTTTACCACTTTATTCCTCAATACCTTCTCTCTTTCCTCTAGAATCTCTATCGGACTCTCTACATATGACAAATCTGTCTGAAGCTCTAGTGGCTCATATTCAATTACATGCCTGGAGTCTGGATTATACTTCTGAAGCATTGATACGTGAAAAACATTGTGAATGTGCTCCATGTGCGGAGGTAATGCCAATTCATAAGCTACTTTGCCAACGCGCTTTAGAATCTCAAAAGGTCCGACATATCTTGGGCTCAACTTTCCTTTCTTTCCAAACCTCGTTAGTCCCTTCCACGGTGATACTTTCAGTAATACCAAGCTTCCTTCCTCGAATTCCATGTCTTTCCTTGACTGGTCTGCATATTTCCTTTGACGTTCCTGTGTGGCTATCAATCTCTTTTGGATAATTTCAACCACTTCTTTTGTCTGCTGTATTAGTTTAGGTCCAAATATTTTACGTTCTCCTACTTCATCCCAATGCACTGGAGATCTGCATTTGCGTCCATAAAGGGCTTCATAGGGTGGCATCCCAATACTGGCATGATAACTGTTGTTATAAGCAAATTCTACCAGAGGTAAATGCTCGTCCTAACTTCCTTTGAAATTAATAGCACAGACACGTAACATGTCCTCAATCATCTGGATCGTTCTTTCACTTTGGCCGTCCGTCTGTGGGTGGTAGGCTGTACTCATATTCAGTCTTGTTCCCAAACATTCTTGAAAACTCTTCCAAAATCTTGAATTAAATCTTGGATCTCGATCAGATATGATAGACACAGGAACTCCATGACGAACTACAATTTCCTTCAGGTACATATGGATCAACTTGTCGAGTGAAAATCTTTCATTTATAGGCAGAAAATGAGCTGATTTAGTAAGTCTATCCACTATAACCCAAATGGCATCATGATTAGCCCTTGTCCTTGGAAATCCAACTATGAAATCCATGGCAATATGTTCCCACTTCCACTCTGGAATCTCCAACGACTGTAGCAATCCACTTGGTCTTTGATATTCGGCTTTAACTCTCTGACATGTATAACATCTGCTAATCCATTCCGTAATTTCCCTCTTCATAACTGGCCACCAATAATTTTCCTTTAAATCTCTGTACATTTTGGTACTCCCTGGATGGATTGAATACCTTGAATTATGTGCTTCCTATAAAATTTCATTCTTTAGCTCTGTCACCGGTGGAATCCAAATTCTTGAAGAAAACCTAAGAATACCTTGATCATCCTTCTGCGTGCATAATTCCTCATCTACTAAACGATTTATATCTTGATCCATTACATCTTCCTGACACTTCTTTATTTTCTCTAACAACTCCGGCTGAAAAGTCATATTGTACACTTTTGCTTCATTAGACCTGCAAACTTTAATCTCCAATTCCAGTTTCTTAAATTCCTTATATATCTCTTCAGGTACTGATAACACATTTAACTTTTCCTTCCGAATCAACGCATCTGCTACAACGTTCGCTTTACCGGGATGATAATTAATCGAGCAGTCGTAATCCTTGATCAATTCTAACCATCTCCTTTGCCTCATATTAAGCTCCTTCTGTGTGAATATGTACTTTAAGCTTTTGTGATCCGTGTAAATCTCACACTTTTCTCCATACAGATAATGTCTCCAAATTTTCAAAGCAAAAACTATGGCTGCTAGCTCCAAATCATGAGTAGGATATTTATGTTCGTGTGGTTTCAATTGCCTTGACGCATACGCAATCACCTTCTCGTGCTGCATTAGAACGCATCCTAGTCCTTTATGAGAAGCATCGCTATAAATTACAAAATTCCCTTGGTCGTCTGGAAGTGACAAAATAGGTGTTGTGATTAATCGTTGCTTCAATTTATTAAAACTTTCTTCGCACTTGTCATTCCATATAAACTTTTAATTCTTCCGTGTAAGCTTTGTCAATGGTGTTGCAATCCTTGAAAAATTTTGAACGAATCGACGATAATATCCCGCTAATCTCAAGAAACTTCTTACCTCGGTGGGTGTTCTCGGTCTTTCCCAGTTTGTAATTGCCTCAATCTTTACTAGGTCCACTTTGATCCCTTCATTACTGACTATGTGTCCTAAGAACTGAACTTCATGTAGCCAAAACTCACACTTCGAGAATTTAGCATATAACTTCTTTTTCCTCAAAATCTCCAAAGTTGTTCTCAAATGTTCCGCATGATCCCCTTCCACCTTTGAATAAATCAAAATATCGTCTATAAACACAATGATGAACTTGTCCAAGTATTCCTTGAAAATTCTATTCATCAGGTCCATAACGCTTCCGGGGCATTGGTCAATCCAAAAGACATCACTAAAAATTTGTAATGTCCATACCTTGTTCTGAAAGCTGTCTTTGGTATATCTTCTGGCTTAAGCTTCAGTTGATGATATCCCGATCTTAAGTTAATTTTGGAGAAAAACTTGGCTCCCTTCAATTGGTCAAATAGATCGTCAATTCTGGGTAACGGATACTTGTTCTTGATTGTAAGCTTGTTGAGTTCCCTATAGTCGATGCACAGTCTCATGCTTCCATCTTTCTTCTTGACAAATAATACCAGGGCTCCCCACCGGGATACACTGGGTCTGATTACTCCTTTTTCTAACAGCTCTTGCAATTGCTTCGCTAGCTCTTTCATCTCAACGGACGCCATTCTATACGGGGCCTTGGATACCGGTTCTGTTCCAGGTGCTAAGTCGATTGCAAACTCAATTTCTCTATCTGGAGGAAGTCCTGGTAACTCGTCGAGAAACACGTCTGGAAATTTATTCACTACTGGAATATCTTCAAGTTTCACTGACTCCTGACTCCTGTCAATCACATATGCCACGAAATGCTCGCATCCTTGTCATAGTAACTTCTTAGCTTGAATCATCATTAAGAACTTCTTTACTTGTTTCTGGCCTTTGAACGTTACTATTCTTTTGTCTAGCGTCTTTACCATTACCTCCTTATTTCGACAATCTATCTGGGCATCGTGCTTAGATAACTAATTCATTCATAAGATAATGTCAAATTCTCCTAACTTAAATGGTATCAAATCTACACAAAACTTACTACCAGAAATCTCAATCTCACAATTCCCACAAACTTGATTAACAGATAATCGTTCTTGATTTACCAATTCCACGGTCATTATTTCATTTAAATACTCAACTGGACAATTTAACTTACTAACAAAATCTTGTGAAACAAACGATCGAGTTGCTCCCAAATCTATTAACACTTTGGCACATAAAGAATTCACATTAAGCGTACCTGCCACGACATCTGTATCCTGGATAACATCCTTCACAGACATGTCAAAGACTCTAGCTCTTGGAGTCTCATTCACTGCTGGGGTAGACCCCATAATTCTCAATGCATTACTGACTGGGGCTGGTGTCTTGCAATCCCTGGCTATATGTCCTGTCTTCCCACATTTAAAGTACGTAAATCCAATGGCTGGAACCTTCACTGCTGGATTCCGGATAGGCTGATCCTTATTTGCTGGCTCTCTTGTTGGCTGATTTCGGCACTCCCTTGAATAGTGCCCTTTCTGATTGCATTTGAAACAAACTACATTCAACTTATTACAAACTCCTCCATGCTTCTTCCCACATACCTGACAATCTGGAAAAGTTAATCTCAACTGATTGGCTGATTCGCATTAACTGGGCGGTTGCCCTGGCTTCCGTCGCCTGCATTTTGTCTCTTGAAATTAAAATTTCTTCGTGGCTGAAACTTGCCCTTCTTAAAATTTAGAAACTTCCCTGGTTGTGACTGACCTTCATTCCCTTCAAATTTCCTTTTCTTGCTTTCTTTCTCCTTTTGTGACATCTCACTCTCTGTCTCTGCGATCATAGCCTTCTGTACAACTCCTGGATTGGGATCAACACTTTGGGTATAAGAGGATCCCGAGGCTTGACCCGCTTCTTTACCACTCGTGTCCTGACGGGTTTCATATTCCTTCTTAACTGAAACAATAAGGTGAATAACAACAAAAAGGGGTGAGCCAAAAATTGCTCAACAAGTCCATAAAATATAAACAGTGTTAAAGCATTATAATTGAATCCGTAACCCAGGTATATCTGCAAAAATATAACCTCATAAGAATAGAAAGAAGGCCATTACTGGCGAATGCAAACGAACTAAACTGGACTCAAGTTTGCAGCTATACCCTGCTGATCAGCCAGGATACAGTGTAGATCTATATCTCACTATATAGATCCCGTCGGGCACCCAGGCACTACGGCCCATCTCAAGGATCCGGTTATGTCCCGGTCCTTAGGATTAAGTAAACTTAATCCCCAAAAGTAATGTTATCCAGTCCCTGGAATAGCAACCGGAACAATCGGTATACTTTGATATATTCTAATTACCAGAATATATCAATAATTGTGAGTAATAATTGAAATATGAATAATAAATTCAAATGAAAAGAATAATTTAAGAATCGAACTGAGATATGAATAAAGGAATTAAAGTAATAAAAGTGTAATAAGAATCTGAAGAGAATATCACTATTCTGGAAAATAGAAAAGAGGAGAAACTTGCCTTCTGAGCGACTTACTGCAATTAAATAACTTCCGTCTATCCCCTACTTGACCTGCCTTGCTGGCTTAGTTTCTGTTAGCAAAATAGACTGGTTAATTCATTTTGTACTTCGGTTGCACCTTAAATTGACTTCGTTTTGTTCCTACTATCTACCCATACGTTTATAACCAACTCGAATATTACATATAAGCAAGTAAGACTCGATTAACCACATAATACACATAAGCACATAAGCACATAATCATTTTTATAGTTAAAATAATTTTTAGAATCGAAATCGACTCGCTGATTGCTCCGTTGATCACCTTTTTCTTCAGTTCCCATTTTTCCGGAATTTTTCGAACTCGTCTCGGCACGCATTTCGACTGATAATCAAAAAATCAATAGAGTCAACTAATTTCGAGAAGGAATTAGGTCTTCATATTATTTTTAGTGAGAAGAATTCATTTTTCTGAGTCAACAGGCTTTCGTTTCGCTCAATTCGGACTAACGGTTGAATTATTATCAATTAAACACTGATAATTCAATTTATTATTCAATATAATAATAATTGCTAATTTTTGAATCCCAAAATAATTTTTAAATAATTATTTAAGAAAATCAAAGTCAAAAATAATTTTTTTATAATATTTGGAATTAAAATGAAGAAGTTATGATTTATTAAAAATTATGTGACTAATTATCGAAATAATTAATCACTTTTTTTTAATATTTAATAAATAAATAACTAATAAATAATTAATAGATAATTATTTACTAATTTAAAATAATTAATCCCTAATTATTAGGATTAATCACAATTTATTACAAATATTTACAACTCATCGTTATTTATTCGATTAGATCGATTATTTATAAATAAATAATCGATATCATTAACTGGTACGTTAATTATTAATCAATTGAGTCATTATTCGAATCACAATCCAACTCAACAATCAATTACTCGTATAAATACGAGCTACGCACCATTCTCGAATACTACCGAACTAATATATTATTATTGAAATTTAAACGATTCGTTAATCAATTAATTATCGGTATTTAATTATACGATACGAACAATTACTGCAATATTATTCGAATAACTAACGCTCGAATAATAATTCTCATTATCGAATCACTATTTGTAATATTAACTAATTATCGAATTATTAATCATATTATTTAATTATTTTTAATCCTTATTTATTAATTAATTACATAACTATTAATTAATTATCTAATTATTACATAATTAGATAACTAATAAATAATTAGATAAATAATTAAATAATTAATTAAATAATTAAATCCGAATTTATATTTTAATAAAATAATTCAGAAATTAATAATACTATTTTTCAGAATTTAAATCTAATTTTTATCTAATTATCAGAATTATTAAAACTAATTTCTAATTTTCAGAAAATAAAATAAATATATAAAAATCCAGAAACATAAAACTGAGTTTAGGGTTTGGGTTTTTAGGATCAAACCCGGGTCGATTTCCGGGTTGGAACCCGGGTCGAACCCGGGTCGATGAAGAACAGCCGTCACCGTCCCAGAATCCGGCGACGGCGACGGTTTCCGGCGAGGCGAAAAACACGACCACAACACTTGATTCCTGGCTGGTTTTTCTACGTTTCTGAGGCACAGCAACACAACGACGTTCCCTCTGTTGTTTCCCCTTCGTCCTCGATGAGCCCGACGCCGGCAGAACCTAGAGCAGCGGCGGCGATGCCGCTTTCCGGCGAGACAAAACCCGAAGCCAAACTCGACAAAACCGATGTCAATCGATTCCAAAATCGACGATCTACAAGCCTCTAACAACCATAACATCAAACACCTAACGATTTGTAAAACTCGAATTCAAGAACTAAACCCGAAAAATACAAATTTCAATTCGACTAATCAAACATGAAAAACAACTACATAATCAAAAACTAGAGATCATAAGCTTCAAAACGAGTGCTCACACGTTCGATTTGGACTCCGGAATCACCTTCAAATCCTTGCTTGATTCTGCTGCCCTGTTCTTCACCAAACCCTCATCCCCTTTTTCTTTTTTTCTTTTTCTGATTTTTAATTATAATTAACTGATTTAATTAATGACAAATCAGGTATTTATATTTATGAAAATAATACCCCTAAATAAAATTAAGGGCCTATTACTCTCCTAATAAAAATATTTGGCCCCAATTTTTATAATTTTTGGGTATTAATATTAAATTTTTAAATATCCAATAAATACAAAATTAATGCTAAAAATTCCCAAAAATTGTGAATATTACAAAAATGCAAAGAAAAATGATATATGATAATTTCATGATCATATAAAAACAAATATGTGATTTTTTTGGGGTTTTTGGTACCCGAAGGGGTCCGGAAAAGTCGTTTTTCGCGAAAAAGGTAAATTTATAAAACGTCTAGGGGTTCAGAATAACGATATGGTATAGGGCACTTTTGGCAAAATAGGGCCAATGATTTTGTTTGAAATACGGAATTTTAAAACATGGTTTTGAGCTGTACGGGTTTTGATATAAGATATCTAACTTGCAATAAAACACTCAATAAATATCCAAAACACGTTTGGATCAAAACAGATAACACGTAACACATAGCAGTTAGGGTTTAATGACTTAACACATTTAATCACATAATAATACACATAATTTATCTTTATTATAATATAATACAAGCGTAATTTCCCGGTCGTTGCACCTTGACAATTCCTCAAACTTACTCTCATAGTCCGCCACCGACATATTCCCTTGCTTTAATTCTAAAAACTTCAGTTCCATCTGGTCTTGGACAAACTGAGGAAAATACTTTTCTAAAAACAACTCCTTAAACCTTTCCCAAGTAAAAACATCTATTCCTTCCAACGTCTTCACCATCTCCCACCAATAGGTGGCCTCATTCTTCAAATAGTAAATTGCAACTCATCCTTCTGTTCTTCCTTGACTTTTACTAAGGCAAATGCCTTCTCTATCTCCTTTAACCAAATATTTGCTTCAATCGGCTCTAAGGAACCCTTGAATTCTGGTGGGTTTATTGCCTGAAAAGTTTTGAAAGTTAGCTGGGGATTGGTCTGTCTTTGTTGTTGTTGTGCCAGGTGAACTGTTTGTTGGGCCAAGATTTGGAGAATCTGGGCTATTGTTGGGTCTATAGGTCCTGGGTTTGCATTCTGGTTTGTATCATCTTGGTTGTTATTATGGTTGTTGCTGGTTTCTTCATTCTGGGTGTTGGTGCGGGTATTTCTTCTGGGAGGCATTTTCTGTAAAGAATCAAACAACTTATTTAGCTTTTAAATCAAATCCTTTGCATAAAACAAAAGTTTTGTAAAACAGAAATATCTCTTTTTGAAAACAGTTGTAACTAAGTAAATTGCATGCTTCTTTACAGAATATAAACAGTTATGGGAAACAGGGTACATGGTATCACAGGGGTATAACTGGTGCAATAAATAAGGTAAAGTAAAACAGGTACAGTAAAATAAATGACAATACTGGAAAGGAAAAGGTACTGATATATATAGATCAAAAGTTTTGGGTAGTACAAGCGTAAAGACGCTTCGAAAGTAAAAGCAAAAGGGTACAACAACCTACTCACTAGTCAGCGTAGCTAGTCATATAAATACAACCCAAAAGTCTACTGATACACACTACACACTACTGTATATACTACACAAACATAACAACACTGCTCAGCATCTTTGAATCTCTGACTCAACTCCAAGGAAACTCTGGTCCTGCCAGCCTCTCAAAGTCCTCCATCACCTCAGTAGCCCAGCCCATCAGTGCATCAGGGCCTCTGCCAGGTAGTGTAGCTCCATGTAGCCTAGCCTCAAGAACCCTCAGTATCACATGAATCTCCTCTCGAAGCTCCCTCACACCACGATCAACATCAGTAGTCCTAATGATATGCTGTAGCTCTCTAATCTGGGCCAACAAGGAATCACGCTCCAATAGAATAGCCTCATACCGGTAGTAAGGAACTGGGGGAAATGTAGACTGGAATGGGGCACTCACAACTGAATGCCCATTGGAATCTGAATCAGCTGGTGGGGGTCCTCTGATAGGTGGGCTCATGCCTGGAGGTGGAATAGCCTTCAATGGTACGGGCTGCAATACAGGTGGAAGTAGTATAGCCAACACTGGTGGAACAACAGGACGTGGATCTGAAGACGATCCTCCAACTGAAGGCTCTGAGTGATCAGCTGATACGGGGATAAAAGAGTCGGCCATCGCTGCTATCTAAAATCATATAGCAATATAAGAATCTCGAACCATGACGCGAATTACACTAATACCTGTTATACCGAAGCACTCAACCTCTCGATGTTCTATCTTTCTATTCCTTACTTCTAATCCTAACTCTCTACCCATTCCCGTCAACCTAGGCTTGTGTCAGTGACTTATAACCTTTAGCTCTGATACCAAACCTGTGGCGCCCTCCATACCCGGGTCAGAAGTTTGGGGTCCACACACACACACCTTATTTATAACCTGCTTATAATAATAATAAAGATAATAATAATAATATGCAGTGACCCTACTTACCAACTACCACGGATCGCAACAGGTTAAAGTATGCACACAAGCCAAACACATACTTATATTACAAACCGTTCAAATCCCAACTATTCCAACTCAACACTGAGTATTAAACATTATTACAAACTTTTACAAACTCAAAAGTATCCCAAAAGAAGCCTACTAGCTTAGCTCGATCAACCTGAACCCCTAGCTCTCGCGCTGGACTGGGGATCCTCGTTACCAACCTGTTCCTTCTTAAGTTGGAAAAGAACATAAACAACATTGCACAAATGAGCTAACTAGCTCAGCAAGTCAGAATGACAAAACTGAGAATAATGATCATCAGGTAAATATGGTTATGATAACAAGTGAACAATAAATTATGATTTAGAATTGGATATTATATTTTCATTTTAAAAACTAAGGTTAGGCTGCTGATCAGTCACGCACTAACCCCGAGCAAAGCACACATCACTGCTCTAACTACTGGATCCAAGGCACACATTGGCCTAACTTGACCATTATATGGTCGGACCACGAATCTGGTCCATAATTTTATAAAACAATCCAATTTTATCATAATAACAGAATAAACAGTAATAAACAATAAACAGGATCATTAACAACATTGGACGTTCAATAATGAAAATGATTTGAATCTACATAAAGATCAATATGGCATTTCCAAAGCTTGGCTGCTAGGTAGTGAAATAATTGGATAACAAAAGAATCAGTGTTTCAGGGTTTCAAGGATTTGGCCTTTCAAAGCATAAGATACAATGGTTTGAGTGTGTACGCAGTCTTGGTTCAGTGTTTGATAATTAGTTTGTATGTATTTGTGGAGTAGTATCGTATATATTTGAGGGTCGTATTTGGGTATACAACAATCAATGGTTTAGAAAGAATCAGGCTTATAGCTCAAGATCAATAACGGGAATCAGGGTTTAGGGTTCAGTGCTTCAAAGCACTTGCAATATAAAACAGGACTATCAATCACTATAATATCTCGAGAAAGTTCAGAACACTTGCCTGATACTAGCTTATTATACTGCACTCGCTTTCAATCACCTATGTCTTACTGCTTGACTACCTGTTTCCCTTTCCTATGCCTCGCCTCTTCTGCTCACATATCATAAGCATCTATCAATATTCAACTCATACAATTCTATTCGACACATACTTCTATCTACCCTTCGTTTCACCCAAATCCGATTAACGGATTGAAATTTATGCAATAAACAAGTAAACATCGAATATATAGACCGACAGTCAACCAACAAGTCACATATATCACATAACACGTCACATAATCAATGATATAATATTTATAGAGAAGTCTCGGGTCATAAACATGCTTTCGGGTACTTAAAATGATTTTTAAAACATTTTTCGGAATTAAAATGGGTCGTTAGATCAATTTCAGGGTAATAAACATGGTTCGGTTGGCCCTTTCTGGCTTCAAAACAATTTTATAATAATTATCGAGCCTTGAAAATAATTTAAAATAATATTTTAAAGCTCGAAAGTATTTTTTTCAGAATTTTAAATCATTTTTAAATAATTAAATCTAATTAAATAATTAATTAAAATCAATTAATAATTAATTAAATCAATTAATCAATTAATTTTCGAATTAATTGACCAATTAATCAATTAAAAATTAACTGAAAGTAATTAACTAATTAATTCAGATTTATTTTTGAATTAAAAATATTTTTGGAATTAAAATAATAATTTTTGGAATTTTCAGAAATTAAAATCGAATTTTTATAATAAAAATAAGTAGGAAATGTGATTTTTGAATAATTTTAAAACAGGAATCCTATTTATGAAAACTTTTGGAAAGTTCAGGGACTGAACTTCATCTTTTTCAAAAGATAAGGTACTAAACTGCAATTTTGACAGGGGTCGCCGGGAAAACGTCGGGGGTGGCTGGAGAACACGTTCCCGGCATCCTCACCCCACCACAAGCTCCAGATCACATCTACAGACAACCAGGAATCGATTCATGCAATCAAAACATATCAATAACCCCAGACTTGGCCGGAAATTGGCCAAGAATATTGCCAGTTTCCGGCGAAACATCGAAAACTTAAAAAGACAACTCCCTACGATTCAAGCATCCTCTGTTAACGAGCTATATACCAATCGATTACAAATTTCATAAGGAATATAATCCACTATAAATCAACAGCTAATAACCCCTAAATCCAAAATTTAATAAAATTAATTCGAAAATAAATAAATTTTCAGAAAATAAACCTTGATTTCTGCAGTGATATGGAACACAGAATCTGATAGAACACCTCAAGACCTTCGTTTTGAGTACTCGAGCTTTTCAAATGGACTCCGGTAACACCGCGGATTTTTGGTTTGATTCTCAGAAAGGTTTATAAATATATGAATTTTCTCTGGAAATTTATATAATTACTGACTGCAAATGATTTTTGATACGAAATAAAATACGGTAAAGGCTATTTATAAATACGGAAAATTAGTATCCCGTTGGATCATTCCGGATATAAAACGGTACGTTTATTTGTAAAAACTGATCCAAACGGTATCGATTTTCGGGATAATTATCCAAATCAGTACAATTTGTACTGCGGTCTTGGTCTCAGCTTCGGGATAAAAAGCTCCCGTTTATCGAAAATACGAGTTTTATTGATTTACCGAAACGAATATTGTATCGAGAATGTTGCGCCGGGACCCGCGCAGGACAAACCGTACGCCGGATCAAAAAAGTCGAAACATGGAATATGCTCGGAATATTACAATTAGGTTAGGAAGGAGTTCTCGGAAGAGTTTCGGGTTCCAAAAACGTAACAACGGATGACGTCGGTTGGTTGCCGTTTTTATAAAATAGATTTTAAATACCTGGAAAAAGATTTTATAAATTTCATATGATTCTTATAAATTCATAGATCAACATAATAATAATTAGGAAGATATGACAATTATCTATATTTTATTTTGGACATATAAAAATTAAAATACTCAATTAATAATATTTTTAAACATCTCAACACATTTAACACTTAACAAATAATTCACAGAATAGATACTGAACACATATAATAATTATTTATTAGCAAAAATAATTACACGATATATCCCGGATATTACAGCTAAGGTGGTGGCACCATAGGGGAAATAGGCATAGGGGTGCTAGTGTCCTCAGATGGATCCTCCTCGGTATCGGAACTAATGTATTGTGGCTATTAGTCTCAAAGTATCGTAGAAGGGGGGGGGTTGAATACGATACCTATAATCCTTTTTTATTCCTTTCAAGTTCTTCGTTAAATATACAAAATTAAAATAGCCATAAAATAATTTGAGGAATATTTTATTTTATTAATATAAACCTTGAGGTTTCTACACTCTAATCAATCAAATGATTAGCTACAATAAATTCAACAGAATAATAGTATTTACAAGCTTAATAATTTGGCCTTTAATGGTGCTTCGTAAAAATACAGTCGGGAGTTGAAGAAGATAACTGAACGAATTGAATTTATTCTACTTCTTTTTATACAGACGTCAATTCATTTGTACACGTGGCCAATTCTCAGCCTAGTACATTTGAATTGCTACTATTATCAATGAATTCCCCAAGTTGTTGAGTTGCGCCAAGAGTGTATAACAACACTTATAAAAATGCTCCACTTGTGCCAAGAGGAGAATTGCCCTATTTCCAGTTGTGCCAACAATATTAATAAGTCTTTTGACTTGGTTTTTATATTCACTTACGCCATGAAGAAACAAAAGCATTCCCCTTAGAATTTGATTTCTCTTGCACCAGGGGGAGTATATTATGTTCCTTAGACTCCTTTTTTACTTGCAAAAAGAGGGAGACACAAATTCTTGGACTTAGAACCTTTCCCCACTTGTTCCAAGAAGAAAAAATGAGTTAGTCTAACTCTTAGTTGCGCCGAGAGTGAACATGATTTCATACTTAGAATATTTTTTTGGCTTTTCAAGTACATCTCAATTCTTCTATCCTTTGATCTACTCAATATTGTATCAACTTCAATTCTTCTGTAAGATTAAATTAATTCTTTTCAGATGTGTTGATGCTTGGTGTACTGGTCTGGTTTACAAACAACAAGCACTGAATTAAATTCACTTAATCACTTTACAACTCTGAACTGATACAGCCTGTTGGATAATCATTGCTTCAATCACTGAAACCCTTGATCTTCAATACTTAAAACCAATACATTTCATTGTCACTAGAAATCCTTTGTCATTTTATTCTTCATGGAGGCTTGAACATATTAATGAACTTCTTTCCATGACTTGATTCCGGACTTAGAGCATTAAATTTATCTTTTGATTCTTTGTATTAATCTGATCTTCATCTTCAGGGCTCCTGTGCTTCACAGTTAATATAAATTATTTGTTTCATGTTGACTTATATTTCCTTGGTTACATATTACATTACATTATGCTTGACAATTTCCCCTTATTTGTTTGTTAGAGTTCGATAGGAAAACCCCTAAAGGATAACACAACTGACAATAAGAAAAAGTACGTACTAAAAATAGAAAATAATATTAAATGCATTCTGGATCACATATACAATTCTAGATTTCTTAAATTAAAGTTACGAAGATAAGAAGTGTTCCTCTAGCCTAAACAAATAAACTAAGTCTTCTTTGTCTTTGTTTTCTTCAGCTTCTTGCCTTGACTACCTTCTCCTTCCTGAGTAGATTTAGTCTGAACAGAGTTTCTTTTGACAGCTTTCTTCTTGTGATCTGATTCCTTTTTTCTCATTTTCTTTCCTTAAATTCCGAAGTTCATTCAATCTAGCCTGAACAGAATCATGAGCTTCAATTTCAAGTGAATTCTTGGATGGTGGATTGTTCAGCTCTTTGAGCATCAGTTGAAGATACATGATCTTGTAAATTTTATGAAAAATACTGAACAACAATGTTGATTTTCTTGCCATTAAAAAGACTATTATCCTTTTAGGAAAGTCTTGTACTCTTTTCATCTTATTGATAGACTCTTCTTCTAACACTTCTTCAAGTATTTCCATAATTGGAATCAATGCAGTCTTGTCTTCTTTGCATTTAAAATTTTGACATCCAACAAGGCTTTCTTGATTTAATTTGATTCACTCGCTCTAAAATATTTAATTTTAATTTTCTTTTTATTGATCTCAAAGACAAGATCCTCTTCTTTAACCTTGTTGATAATAGGTTCACTATCTTTTAGAAGACCAATTTCTGCCCCCCCCCCCCCGTTTATGAACACCATCTCATGATATGCTATATTCAACTTCCTCATATATTTTTCTAAATCTCTGATCATTTTATCATTCAACCTATAAGCATATACTACTTCAACAGGTTTGAGATCTGCTTCTGATCTTTTCACTCCAGGAGCTTCCATCTTTGTTTTTTTGCTTCTAAGTTGACTTTCAAGAAAAGTGAGTTGAAGATATCGAATGAGTCTCAATTGTTCATCAAATAAGGTTATGTTCTGCATTCTTCCATCTGCAAACCTCTTGATCACAAATGGTTCAAGGAATGCTTGAGGAGACACAATCATCATCATGTTTCGAAGCTTGTCACTGATGTCACACATGGGATTTTTATATTTAGGACAAATAGTTCAACTATGTTTATTTTCCTCAACACACTGGTGAATATTTTCATTTGGATCCCGTCTATGTGATTAACATAAACTCTCCACCCATTCTTCAAATTATTCACCATAACATCGGTGATTATCTGACTGAACTCGTGAAAGAAGACATGAATGTTCACAAAGCATTCCCTGAATTTTTCCACAACATTTAAGAGCTACCTGTTGTCAGTGTCCGTCTTTAGATAGGTTTTTGGTTTGTCCATTTTTCTTTTCACTTCCTCCCACTTTCTTCCTCTTCTGGTTCTTTGAAGGTATGACTTTATTGCTTCTCTAGCTTCTTTTTTTTGAACAATTCTCTAGACTCTGGCTATTGATCTGGCTATCTCATCTTGAATTTATTCATATGATAATTTATACTCTTCAGTAGTTCCATAGAACATGCAATCATTCGTGAAAGTATCTTCGTCCTCATACTCTTCATTTTCAAAGATCTTCTTCCTTTCCTCTATCTCAACTTCTTCAAACACTGGCTCAAACCCTTGAGGAACATCACTTTCATCAATCTCGTCTTCTTCCAATTCTTCCTCCTCCAGTTCTGTGAATAGGGGCCTCAAAGCATATACATCTGATAGAATATTCCTTCAAGCTTTTAGAACTTGGACCAGCAGATCTTGCTTTGATATTGATTTCTCCCCCTGAGTTGTAGAAATATTTTCACTTGATATGGCTTTAATAAGAACCCTTTCATCTATTCTTTCTTCACCTATCTCTTCTTCAATCTCGTCACCAAACTCATCATATTATGATCCAGCTACTTGAAATGCATTTCAATAAACTCTACAATAACAACTACTTTTTCTTGTTCTACCATTTTTCCCCCTCAGTTGTGTTATCCTTCAGAGCTGGGGTTGATTGAGTAGTCAAGATCAAGTCATGAGCATTTTGAATAAGTGATTCTGGAATATATACTTGCTTGCTGACTGAGGTCTTTGGCTCAATACTGGAAAGAACTACTCCAGTGGTTGTAAAAATTGGCGCTTGCTTGTTAACTGAGAGCTTTGGCTCAATATTTGAAACTATTCTTCCCTTTCCTGAATGAGAGAGTGATTGCTCCATGAATTCCCGTAAGCTTGTGAAGGATGCTTGTTGAACTTCTTGTTGTTCGAAAAGACGTGCAATCTGGTGATCTCTGATAAACAGTTCAGCCTTTAGTAATTGATCTTTCAAAGCCAGTTATTTCTTTAGGTGTTCATCTTTGAATTCCAACTGCTCTTCATAATATTCTATAATATACCGTGACATGTCTATAGGTGTAGTTTGGATGTGGGTGTCTCACTGGTTTCTCGCAGTGTTTCACTTAGCACTTTGTCACTCGATTTAGGGTTTAGTATTTCAGTAGTCCTCACAGATACACTACACTCAAAGCTCCGAATTCTAGATGTACTTAGAGATGATACTGGAACCATCCTTGATGAGGTCAGCAGTGGTGTAATGAGAGTTCGCAAATCCCGTTCCTTGTACAAGACAAGTTGCATGTCATCCTGAGATGACTGTTCCAGAGTATGAATCTTTGGGAGAATCATTATGGTCTTTATATTTGGAAAATGATCCTCAATGTTCTCAAGTGTCTCTGAAGACACTTTCCCCTTAGGCTCACCAGGTAAATCCGGTTCATGGCCAATGGGTTGCCGATCCGCACTTATGTCGGATCCCCTATCCGTAGATGCATCAAAGTTTATTAGTCCTGGGGAGGTAAGTGTTGTGTAGATGTGGAAGTGACTTCAGCACTCTCTCCTAACATCCGTGAAGGCAGTTGATCCATTGAAGGACTTTGAACATGATATCCAAACCATAATATGGTTAAAATTCCTATTTCCATAAATTCTTCCTTACCAAATGCCTCTTGTCCGATTGACGCATTATAACTTCAAGTGCTTGGGTATGTGAAATAATGTTTTACGTTATACAGGATACCATGGTCGAGGGGTGAATTTCAATAGACATATCTTGTTGAGAATATGGATCTAGAAACTGTTTAATTGTCTTTTCATCCATTGTATCCTTTTGATAAGATACAAGGGGGATTTTTGGATACTTTGCTTTTGAGGAGATAAGGTTATGGGCTCTCTTATTGTACCTTATTTTCTACATCTAATGAAGTTTCTCCCTCTTTACTCAGCAGATCCTTATACTCCATGGATTTGATCAAGAGATTTTGAGTTTTTTTTTATTGGCTTCAGAGGGTGGTTTTGAATTTGCGGGAAACCAAACTCATTTCCTCTTATACTAACATGATCTTCAAGGATATGTTTGTGAAAATTATTTATGTTTAAAGAATCTATGTCAATCAAGACAGGAAAATTTTCAAAAGTTCCACTATTTGAAGAGACATTCATACCTGAGAGATCTGGCCTGTATACATCCTCTGTTGTTTATTCTGGCACAAATTCTTCTTGCTGCTCATCAGTGATAGGTTCTTGATCGACATCCATTGGTTGAGCTTGAGCTTCAGATTGTGGATCACTTTGTTATCTTACTCCTTCTTCAGTTTGAAGTGCAGTTTGAGATGGCTGAGCAAGGGTAGCAAAGTACTCCCTGATGTGATCTGTCAGTGATACTTATGCTCTCTTCTTGTTGTCATTGGCATAATATTTTTTTTGAGTAACTTGACAACCATGGTTTCTGACAGCACATGGAGTTCTTCCAAGTGATCACTTCGTACTAGGCTTTCTGCTCTTCCGTAGGCTTTTCATCTAATATTATCTCAAGAAACTTGGGGTACATGATGTAATTTTGATGTTGAGCCTGATTCTCTAAAATTTCTTCCATGAACAAGCATTCAAAGTTGATTCCTAGATTCTTAGCAACAGCTACTCCAACGATTTGATTGAACTTGGTTAGTCCATGGAATCCACTAGTCTTTGGAGCCAGAAAATACGATAAAATTTTGAAAAACATATGCCATTCCTTTGGTAAATGACTCTTGTTAAAATGGCCAGGGAAGTTGTCATTTTCCATTATGCAGTTTATGGCCTGAAAGATGCTTAAGAGTTCCCATCTTTTTGGTAAGTCGTCAAAATAATCACGAGAAAGTTAAAGATGTTCATTTAAGTTGTCCTCGGTGATTCTGATTATTTCGTCACCAATCAAGAAAGAAAAACCAAGATGATTATCGTCTGATGTGTCTTCAGCTGTTGTGTGAAAATATTTGAGAAGCTCAACATTCAACTTGATAGTAGTGGTTAATGCATAGCGCACAATTGAGTGTGTTTTTTTAAAAAATGGATCCATTTTTTGAAAATACCCATCTTTACTGGATCACGTTTATAAATTAAATTGTGCACCTAAATTTAAAGACTAATTAAATGTAACACATAAAAATTACTAATGAACCAATTAACAACCCTAGATTAAGAAGTTCAATTTATCAAGAATTTAAACTAATCAAATACAAAACCAAGTGCGGCCTTAAACCAAGAAACTTTAAATGATCTGTTAAAAACCTAATGGATTCAAGTGATTTTATAATCAAAATGAAGCCAGTGATATGGGTTTTGATAATCTAAAGTCCAAATGAAATTTGGGCGGAGTTTCGATACGATTAGATTAAAATCAAAAACTCGATCTCAAAACCTCTAAATCACACTTGAGATGTGTTTGTGTGTATAATTCTAAGAATGAGTGGATGAATATATGTATATATATATATATATATATATCATAAACAGAAGTTAAAACTCTTAGCTCCGTTCGGGTAATTTGAAGAAAAACAAGAAACCAAATTACAAACTTCAACTTCTGGCCATGGAAAAATCCTTCAATTAATTCCTAAGCTTCCTACATATCAAACTAAGGTAAGATAAATTTTTGAAAGCATTTCATTAAGGTTTGGATGGTTAAATAGTTCCATGAAAGTGATGATTAATAGTGCCAAATAGTAATATTTCTTGATTTCTTTATTTTCATGGCAAGATTTAGGAACCTTAAGCACAGCCAAGCCTTCCAAAGATTCATCCATCAAGAAGAACACATTACAAGATTTTAAGAAAGGTATAAATCTTATCCAAACTTTTTTTAAGGTTTAAGTTTTAAGAAGATTACGGATCTTAATTATAAACCTAGTTTTGATTGTTGAAATATTGTTTTCTAGGTGATTAGCTAGTTAGTTATTAAGGTTGATGTTGTGGCCTCAAGAACTTGATGTTCTTGAGAGGATTAAGAGTTAAAATGATGGTATGGTGATGGTTGATTGTTGATTAATGAATTATAGCGAAAATGAAACTCGAGTCGTGACCGTAACGTCGATAAAATGCGTGAAACATAAACTTAAGTTTTCTGCAAATGTATTGTTAGGTCACACAACACTGTAGAAGGGGGTTGAATACAGTGTAGAATACAATCAAATCGATTTCGAACACAAGTAACAGTAAACAGATATATTCGATATAATAAACTCTATTACAATAGAACTGTTCTCTCTCAGTATGAACAAATATCACGAGAGCTACTAGGTTACAATGTATGATCTTCTCGATAATGATAACACATCTAGTGTAAACCTATGTCTGTGTTTATATAGTACACAGTTACAAGATAACTTCTAATTGATATGGAATATAATTCTGTCTCCTAAAATATATCAATCAGATATCTTATACAAGTCTTCTTATCTTCTAACTCTTTCCATGCATATCTTCTTTTGTATTAGTCTTGATCTTCTTTCCTGTAAATCAGCTTCCTTCCTTAACTGTTAGTCCTCTCGTACTTAAGTTCTGATATCCATCTTCTGATATTTATCTTCTGATAATCTAAGTTCTGATATCCTTAAGTTCTGACTTCCAGTAAGTAGTGATTCCAGTAAGTACTGATATTTCCTGTTTGTTAAGATCTCAACACTAAACATGAAACATATTAGACATGACATCTCAAATATATCTAACAATCTCCCCCAGCTTGTAAATTATGCAAAATATACAGGTTAATAGATTTGATGATGTCAAAAACATTTAAGTTCAAATGCAATGAGAGTTTAATAAGACTATTAACTACAACTTATAGTCCTTGTAGCTTTACCAACTTCACTGGATCAATCTGAATCCATAATGATTCTTAACAAAATCTCTTACCAGCTTGTCTTTAGCTTTCCTCAGAACTTCAACTAATTGTGCTTTGACCTGCATCAGTTCTTCATCTTTATTATTACCAATTTGATAAATGTCTGTTCTGAGAGCTTGAATTGATGTTCTTTCAAGTCTATCACCAAGTCTGATAACTCTAGGATGTGAAGAGTTTTCATTATAACATAAGCATTTTCCTTTCAGAATAACTTCCACCTTAGCAGAATTCTTCAGCATAGGAATTTCTCTTCCATCATCTTCAGCAATCATTGGTATATACTGAGAAGTCTTTGTACCAGATATCCTAAATAGATCTCTTATAGCCTTCAAATTGTATTCTGACCATCTTCTTGAAACATCATATTTTACTTCCAGAAGATAGTGAATATGTTGAAGTTCTCTGACAGACTTCTTTAGCACAATTGTATTGTAATAACCCCAAATTTTTGAGAAATTTTGAAACCCTTATGAATAGTGTTTTTGCTGAATGAGAAAACTTTTCATGCCACACTATGTAGGGGTTCTGTTATTGATATTCTCAGATTTTATTAGTTCTTTATATGGGATATAAGTGTATGTAAAGATCGTCAGAATCCAAATCCGAACACTTTGATTTTCCCGGAAATCCACAATATACGGAGAGAATTGAGTATAAGGTAACAGGATAAAAAGGATTTAAATTAAAGGATTATAAAAGAGGATCACAGAAGGAATATAATATATTGAGAAAGGTTAAGGGAACCTAAGTAATAAGATCCCGGGTATGATCCTTCAAACGATAAAACGAGAACGAAAGTTAAGCGAACCGTATAGCAGATCAGCGGTCATTAGGCAAACGATTAGGAAGTTAATCAAAGGGATTAATGGGAATGATGTCATCCAACCAATAGAAAGAAGACAAGGAAGGAAGGATGACATCATGTGGATGAGATAAGCATGACATGGGAAGGAGGAGGTGTGGTGGCTTTGTAACCACACAAATCCAAGGGCAAGAAGGTAATTCACTAAAGCAAAAACAAAACCAAATCAACCAACCAAGCAAATCATTTCATTTTCATCAAACAAAACACAAAATTCTTCTTTCTCCATGGAAGCTCACGGGTCCTTTTCTTAATTTTTGAAGATCCAAGCTCCTCCACTTACTATTTAGCAAGGTAATTATCCTAGCTTCTCCTAGTTAAGTTACATACTTCCTATAAGTTTAAGCTTCTAAATCCAAGCCAATCTTTTTCTATAAATCATCAAAGAAGATGGTGAATAGTGTTTTCAAGAACTAAAATTTGTGTTCTTGAAGTTTTGTTTAGATTAAGCTTGGATAAAGACTTTAAAGGTGATTCCAAGCCATCCTCTTGATTCTCCACTCTCCAAGGAAGGTATAAACTACAAACCCTAGCTTTAGTTTTGAGTAATTAGGATTGAATGTGTTTGATTTAGCATATGTGAAGCATGATGCTTGAATGGTTGAAGTTTGGTTGAGTTGTAGAGATTAGTTGGTTTTGTTGTATTGTTGGAGTTGTAAATCTTGGTAATTAGTTAAAGAACCTAAGTAAAGCTTTTAGTTCATGTGAGGAATAAGTATAAATGGTAAATGTTGTGGTTTTGAATAAAAGAACTTAAGTATGATTAAAGTTAAGTTTAGGCATAAGTATGAATGATTAAATTGAATTTGTTGGGGTTGTTATGATGTGATAAGGATGGATGATTGTTGTATGATGGATTTGAGGTTGGATTTGGGGTTGATTTGGAATGGGTTTGAATGGTTTAAAAAAAATGGGAAATCGCGTAAACATAGCCGTCGTAACGTCCGATTTTCTTTGGACTGTTTTTGTGCATAGCATTAGGACCCGAGAACCCCCTGCTAGATTGTGACCACTGCCATGTTTAGATAGCTCATGTTACGAGCTTCGTTTTGATATGTAGTTCGTTCGATTCCGATTTACGGTTTAGGAGAAACGACCGTTTCAAGTAACGGCGTTTCACGAACGAAACTTTTTCCCTCGCCTTACTTTGAAATGTAGGTTAAAGACCAAAAAGGGTTAATTAATGCATGAAACATTTATGGTAAGTGTTTTAGGCAGTTGGTAAGTCACTCGCGAAGGAATCGCTTTAAAACTCGTAAAGGTTAAATTATTAAAAATGGTGGAGCCGAGGGTACCCGAGTGACTTAAGCAAATCAGTGAGCGCAAAATCAAGCGTTAGAGTCTAAGTTAGTTAAAGTATAGATTTACAAGTGATTTTGGTTTAATTCCAACTTACTTGTTGTTTATAGGTTACCAGACTCGTCCCGAGCCTTTTATCACCCCAAGTCGCTCAGGCAAGTTTTCTACCCGTTATACTGTTGTTGTGATGTAAATATATGTATATGCATTATCTTGTGATATTGCATGATTGTTATTAGCAAATTTTGCGATATATTGGAGCATGCTAATATGGTATATATGCATGTCTGTTTCGTAATCTGGTTATCTATCTGTTGATTTCAGTGCTTATAGTTGCATAATACCTATGCTAGAAATAAGCAAGTAGTTGCGTATACCCTTAGTATAGGGGATAAAAGGTGAACATATTTCTAAACCGGGAGTCGATGTTCCCGAGTATATTATATATATATATTTATATATATATATATATATGGATATAGTTTTTAAAACTATGGATCGAATAAGGTTTATTCGATACCTTTATTCTATTATTTGAATATTATTTGAATATTCATTCGAGGGCTTATGACTCAGTTTATTTTATTATTTGAATATTATTTGAATATTCATTTGAGGGCTTATGACTCCTTTTATATTATTTATTGAATATTATTTGAATATTCATTCGGGGGTTTATGACTCAGTTTATATTATTTATTGAATATTATTTGAATATTCATTTGAGGATCTATGACTCCGATTATGTACTGAATTATATTCTTTATTCTATTAAAGAATAAGGTGTTAATAATCAAACTTATTTTCGATTATTCAAATAAAGATAATACTTTCATATAAGTATATCTTTGGTTATTTAATGTTTATTTCAAGTATAAGTTAATACTTCTACTTCAATTATTTTTATAAAGATTATTCTTTATGGGAATATTATTTAAAATAATAATATTCAGTCATTTTCTAAAAAAAAATTCTGGGGACTGATTTACTTCATTAAATCAGCCTTACTCCAAACACTCTTTAAAGTGTTTTCGAGTCTTCAAAATGATTTTTAAAAGTCAGAGCGGATCCCAAAAACTCATTTTTATATTTAAGATCTTCCTTTTAAGGGGATTTAAATACTCGCTCAAAACCTGGGGAATCCGGCTCTGTGGTGTATTTTATATTCGCAACAAGGTTGCAGATTTGGTAAATGAATTGATTACTTGCCCAACGTTCGGGAAGTAAGCCCCTCTCATTGAGTCGGCATAAGCGACAGGCCGAGGTACGGTCTATTATTGTGTAAGTGGCTCAGTGGGAGTCCATCAAATGCATAGGTGGCTGAGTGGCAGTCCAGCATAGGTCTTAATTATGACCAGGGTGATGACCAGTGGGGAATTCGTCCATCTACTAGTAGAAAAGGTTACTTATTGGTATCTTTGCCTGATCAGCAAGATATCGGGTTTATGCCAAAATTCTTTTCCTTTCCAAAATTCATTGGATGTTTCGAACTCTGTTCATACTTCACATAACAGAGGTTCCAGGAAATGTTTAAAGGGATATATATATGTGGTTATATATATATCGGGACTAAATAAAGTATCTCATAACTTTTTCATTCAATAATATTTCAAAGATTGAATCTATTCAAGTCTTATCTTGTGGTCTCATCAGTGGGATGAACTTTTGAAATTGATTATAACTTGAACGGTGGTAGTTCAAGTAGTATTTGGGAATGATATAAGTGTAGTGAAGTATTTGGTAACTTCATCTTTTAAACTTATATCTAATTAATAATTGTCTTATGAATGACAAAGATTTTCAGAAAAACGTTGAGACAAGGTTAGATATATGAGATCACCTTGCAACGATATTTTTTTATATACAGTTATACACTGGGACTTTGTGTATATTATGCATGGAAGAGGACTTCCAATATTTTGAAAAGTATATATGTATATATACTGAATATTTTGCGACTTCATCGCATTAAGATATCAAACTTGGTTCATTTCTTTTGACCAAGACTTTCATGAGTATTATGAGTAGGCTCATATATTGTAAATCATTATACATATTATTTTGGTGGGCTTGCTGCTCACCCTTGCTTTCTTCTTTCATCACACAACAACAGTTAGGAAAGATGACCAGACTCCAGCAGACCCAGCGCAAGCGCGTGGAAAGCGTTCCGCGTCTTCCCGTTGATGTCGTAGCTGCTATAGCTGCAGAGGTAGATCTATTGTAGATTAGACCATCTGCTTTTGGAGAATCAATTATGTATAATTATAACTTGTGGCAGATAATGGCAATTAACTGTAAATTTATCAAGTAATCGTTTTGGGTTGTAATAACTTTTAAATTGTGGATTCAAAGACTTGTACTTATTTGAATTTCATCTCTGAGACTATAACGGGTTGTGGTGTATGTTAGTGTGGGGTCACAGCATAAGGTTGGTTATTATTAATTAAGTGAAGTGATATTGTGGAAAGAAAGACCGTGACGACCCGGATCCCCGACCCCGGATCTGGGGGTGTTACAGAAATGGTATCAGAGCTAAGCGTTATAAACCTCAGAGATGATGGGACGTTAAGATAATAAGTTAACTAAGATAATAAGAACTCTTGCCAAGTTCATAGTCGGGCTACCTAACGTAGCACTGACAGTTAAAAACCCTTATGGGAACCCTTATAAATATCGTGATAGGAGCGTAGTTCGTTATCGTATATGGTAGCGGGACTCCGAACCCTGAGGTTGAGGAGCAACATCGCGATGATGTTTTATTACTCATTGGAGATCAAATTATGGATCCAATAGAGCGTCCTAACGCAGGACCGGATGATGTTGATATTGAGGAGGTAGCGGTTGAGGAGGTTGTCCTAGAAGGGATAGTTGTTGAGGAGGATCCCAAGGAGGATCCTGGCAAGATTGGATAAAGGACCACTGATGAATTGATGACCATGGTTAGGGCAACTCCCAGAGGTAGGATTGGCCGGTCACTACCGGAGGTTCGTTCAAGTTTGTAAAGATAGTAACCCCTTTAACGCGGCTTACTCGTAAGACTGAGAAGTTCGAATGGACAGAGAAATGCGAGAACAGCTTTCAAGAACTGAAGCAGAGGTTGGTGATGGCCCCTATGCTGGCATTGCCGGATGGAAAAGGTGATTTTGTGAAGTGTAGTGACGCTTCGCACAAGGAATTAGGGTGCTTCTTATATAACACAGCAAGATAATCGCGTCTGCGTCAAGATAATTAAGGGAATTTAAAATTCGATATCCCCACCCATGAGCTTGGGCTCGTGGCAATAGTTTTACCCTAAAGATTGGAGGCACTACTTGTATGGAGAGAAGTGCGAGAATTACCTAAGCCATAAGTGCTCTAGTACATTCTTACGTAGAAAGAGCTCAACATACGCCAGAGGAGGCGGTTAGAGCTAATCAAGAATTATGATTGGGAGATTCTTTATCATTCGGGGAAAGCCAATATGGTGGCTGATGCCCTTAGTAAAAAGGAGAGACTCAAGATGATAATGTCTTTTGGAGAGTTTATAAGAGATTTTGAGAAAATGGAAATAGTAGTGAAGGTAACCGGAGCCGGTACCGAAAAGCTGTTTGAGATAGCAATACAGCCCGAATTATTGGAAAAGAACATATTGTGCCAGTAAAGGTGATGAATGAAGGCAGAGAGCCAACAAATAAATATGAGATTAATACCGAGAAAGATGAGAAGGGAATAATGAGGTATTCCTACAGAATTTGGGTTCCAAATGTTCAAGAGCTTAAAGATGAGATCTTAGATGAAAGCTAGTTTGAGGAATAAGATTTAGAGCAAACCCTGAACGTGATAGTCAGGGAGGTCGCCATCAAGATAGAAGGAACCCATGACATAATGGAGTGAAAAATGAGGATTTTAAATTAAAAGATGACCCCAATTATGGGGAGTAGGATGAAACATTTCATACTAAGGAAACAAAAAGTCGAGCGAGATAAGGAGACCCGAGACGGTACTCCTATACGGAAATTCATGGACCTGTCTAAAGAGAACTTAGACTATTATCCCCAACCACCACCCTGAGGAGACAGTGCGGTGGGAAATTCTTTCAGGACCTTTAAATCGCTAAGCTCTCAGAGTTCCAAGGAACAAGCTGACCCAGTCGAGGCAAGAGCCTGGCTAAAGGAAATATAGGAATCATTTGAGATTCTAAATGATTGACGAATCACAAAAGACTGTTTTTATCACTTACCCTCCTAAGAGAGAGGCCACCCGCCGGTAAAAGGCCAAGGAAGGCACGGAACAAGAGATTATAATAAACTGATTTAAGTTCAGTCAATTGTTTTCGGGAAAGTAATTCCCAAAGATAAAGAGATAGTGTAAAAGCTTTAGAGCCAGAACAAAGGCAGACGAGTATGATAAATTATGAATCTAAGTTATAAAAGTTATCAAGATTCGTTCTGAGGACACGAATCCAGAATGACGGGATGTTTGGAATCAATGCTTATGTTGTGATGGTTCATGAAATAATGATAAGAGAAAGGGAAATAAAAAGGAACTGAAGTGGAAAGGGATATAAAGGCAAAGGAGTTTGAGGTATGATAAGGGAGTCGGGTATGAGGAAACCCTAAAGACTCATAGCAATAGAAATAGAAAAGTATGTAATCGTCCGGATGAGAGTGATTCACCATGAGTTAAATTGATGGTTGAAGGTATAAGAGATACATATATTTTATCCCCTGTAAGTTGGGAAGATTCGAGGAAACCTTGAGATAATTCGAAGGATAAATAATGAGACGCGGATAGACTGAGGAGACAAGAAAGTAAGAAGGTAGGAAAATTGGATGAAGGAAGTGACCTTCAAGAATGCGAAATGTAAGAACGGTGGCTCGATACCCAGAAAGGGAGACGCCAGATATGAAAGATATCCCAACATTGAGGTGACTGTTGAGATAAACAACAGAAGTAAATAAGGAATTATTAAAAAAAGAAGTTCACGTTGAACACGACCAATATCTTCCAGAGCATCCTTGTTATCGTTACCAAATTAGGCAAGACAAGCGGATAACCGTTGTTATCTTTTGGAGGCCATATGGATTGACCTCAATTTGAATAAGGATGCTATTATGAAATTAGGTATCGACTATCAAGGTGGGAATGATGAATAAGATAATCTGTCGAGGATATATGACTTGATTTATCCATGGATGGATGCAGGTACCTTTTAAAGGTGGAATTAAGGCTAGAACATCGGTAACTTAAAATGAATCCTAGGGGAATGCATAAAGGTTTGCATTTCACCCTTAATAGGGACGGTATGAGTTTTGACAGTATGATTTGGAAAGGGTTAAGGTAACAATAACCTTTAAGAATTCGTGGAGAAATTTTCAGAAGTATATAGACAATGGTTCTAGTAATAGTAAATGGTATTTTGATATGCCCTGTATCTAGGGAATACAGGAGGAACGATTCAAGGATAACCTTAGAGGTTTTACAAGGAGAAAGGTAATATTCAAAATTCTCAAGAATAGAAATGTTGATAAAGGAAATATGACGTAATTATGATGTTGCCAAGTGGGGCACGTGTTAAACCACGAGAAAGTATGGATCGAACCAGTAAAGGTCGAAATTGTTCAGGGCAATTAGGACCTAAGATAAAAGATGTTCTAAGTATGATTGAGAGTCAGTCATGACAAGTGATTAGCCTCTAAAGACTGAGGCAATAACTTATGGAAAAGTGGTGATATTTTTTTTTTACTTATCAGATTTTAAGGAAAACATCTTCACATAAGCTGTGATTGAAATGAGGTAGAAAATTTAGTTGAAGGTGGTTAAAAGACATTGATTATAAGGAACTATTACTATCAGGAAAAGCCAAAAAGGTGGCCGACACTTTAACGGTAAGAGGATAATTATAGGCGCTTGTGCCAAAGGAATGCAGTGATGATGGTTAAAAAAAAAAAAAAAAATGTGAAGGTTGTATTATGGTTTGGAAGATTGACATTCCTTCTGATGACTGTGCAATACCCAACCGTAATAGTAGTTAGTAAAGGTTTAATTCGTGTAATCGCCATGAGCGGGCTATCTATCTCAGAAGATACTATCTTGAGATAAGCCAGGACCATAGTTCAAAAAGGACTAAACAAACCTTTGAGTTAAGTCTTCTATTGAAGGCATATGATTAAGAATGGTATTAACCTGCTATCATTGCTTTGAGCGAAACTCTTCTGCAAATTTTATCTGCTTCATGTCATGAAAGTACGTCAGAGTTTGGAGTGTTCTTCATGAATTGTGATTGGTGGTTATGTTAACTCCTTAGAAGAATTAGATACGAGATGTATGGACTCCGTATGGTTAGTTATTAAGATTTCATGGAAAATGAATGACGACAGTAGGTCAGTTGTGGACCATAGTAAGGCAGCAATGATTCTGCGAGTAGTGAGCTGATTACAACCGTGAGAGTTGTATTGGAATGGGTATTGAGATTGAGTACCACTAATCAGGTCATGGTAGTGTATAAGTTATCATTGATAGACTAATTAAGTAGAGTATCTACCTAGTGAATATTTATTCTTTCTTATCAATAGAGAGTCGTATTATTATACGAGGAAGGTTGCGGTACAAGCATAGAATCCTAGTAACGGTGATATATAGAATGAGATCCCAGATTCGATTTTCGATGTCGAGGGAGTTTCAAAGGTGATTATGTATAAGCTCGAGGAAGAGCATGGGTCCATAGAATGATGGACAGAATGGCAAAAATATTTAGGCATGTGAAATACGATGCTATAATACTTGATGTTGATATAAATACGTATATGTTTTGTTCTCCTATGACAAACCTCTATAGTTCAGAGGTAGATTCCAAGCCAGATATTTTATGGCAATAAAATTTTTTATGAATATATAATTCTCTTCAGTTCGTTCTTTTCTCTTCTTTTCATTACATGTAAGCTGAGAAGAACAACCCTTCCAGAAAGGGGAGGTATTGCCGAATGACTATCTATCTGTGTGATAGAAGCCTAGTAGGATACCATCTATTGTTTAATTGCTTGTCAAGTACTAAAGGCTGGCCACCTTCTGTACTAACTATGCGATATAACAAGTGTTCATGATCATAGTGATCTCTCAACAAATTCCTTTACTTCTATATGATTGATCAAGCTTCCAAAGATAGAAGCAGCTGAAAAAGGAGTAGTAAAGTTGTGGTAGTATTCGGAATGGAAACACATTCGTGATACTAAGGTTGACGTGGTTAATAAAGGGTTATAGAACGCTAGCGAGCAAAAGTATAACCAGTATAATATTAGGAACGGAAGGTAGTAGCGATTACGAACTGGAAAAGAATGGGTATTAAGAAGCAAAAGCTATAAATCTAGAAGCTATAATGAGAGTCTGTGCAATAGACTTGAAAGAAATTTGAATGATCACATAACGCGGATTGAGTTTTCTTATGACAATAGATCATATGTCAGTATTGAGATATCGCCTTATGAGATCCTTGAGGGAAGACAATGTCGATCTCCCTTATGTTAGGATGAAGTTGTAGAGCGCAAGATGCTCGGACCCGCAGTAGTCCAAAGGACCAAGGATATGATAGATCTAATCAGAGGACGGCTAGTAGTAGCCCAAGATGGACATGATAAGTATGTTGATTTGACACGAAAGGATAAAGAGTACGAAATAGGGGACCTAGTAATGTTATAGGTATCCCTTGGAAAGGATTGATGAGATTCGGAAAGAAAGGAAAGCTAAGTCCACCAATTGCTGGACCCTTGGATATATTAAGACGTATTGGGAAGTTAGCATATGAGCTAGCCTTACCCCAGAACATGTAGCAAGTCATAGCGTGTTTCACGTATCAATGTTAAGAAAGTGTAATTCGGATGCTAGACAAATAGGGGCATATGAGCGCATAGACATGCAACCAGACGTAACCTATATGGAGCAACCAGGAAGGGTATAGATTAAGAAGGAACGAGTGTTTAGGAGAAGGGTTATCAAACTAGTAAGAGTTTGATGGTAGAACCACAATGTGGGAAAATTGACTTGAGAGTTAGAAAGTGCAATATTAAGAAGGTATCCCTATTCATTTCTATCTGATTCCGGGACGGAATCCTTTTAAGGAGGGGAGACTGTAATAACCCCAAATTTTTGAGAAATTTTGAAACCCTTATGAATAGTGTTTTTGCTGAATGAGAAAACTTTTCATGCCACACTATGTAGGGGTTCTGTTATTGATATTCTCAGATTTTATTAGTACTTTATATGGGATATAAGTGTATGTAAAGATCGTCAGAATCCAAATCCGAACACTTTGATTTTCCCGGAAATCCACAATATACGGAGAGAATTGAGTATAAGGTAACAGGATAAAAAGGATTTAAATTAAAGGATTATAAAAGAGGATCATAGAAGGAATATAATATATTGAGAAAGGTTAAGGGAACCTAAGTAATAAGATCCCGGGTATGATCCTTCAAACGATAAAACGAGAACGAAAGTTAAGCGAACCGTATAGCAGATCAGCGGTCATTAGGCAAACGATTAGGAAGTTAATCAAAGGGATTAATGGGAATGATGTCATCCAACCAATAGAAAGAAGACAAGGAAGGAAGGATGACATCATGTGGATGAGATAAGCATGACATGGGAAGGAGGAGGTGTGGTGGCTTTGTAACCACACAAATCCAAGGGCAAGAAGGTAATTCACTAAAGCAAAAACAAAACCAAATCAACCAACCAAGCAAATCATTTCATTTTCATCAAACAAAACACAAAATTCTTCTTTCTCCATGGAAGCTCACGGGTCCTTTTCTTAATTTTTGAAGATCCAAGCTCCTCCACTTACTATTTAGCAAGGTAATTATCCTAGCTTCTCCTAGTTAAGTTACATACTTCCTATAAGTTTAAGCTTCTAAATCCAAGCCAATCTTTTTCTATAAATCATCAAAGAAGATGGTGAATAGTGTTTTCAAGAACTAAAATTTGTGTTCTTGAAGTTTTGTTTAGATTAAGCTTGGATAAAGACTTTAAAGGTGATTCCAAGCCATCCTCTTGATTCTCCACTCTCCAAGGAAGGTATAAACTACAAACCCTAGCTTTAGTTTTGAGTAATTAGGATTGAATGTGTTTGATTTAGCATATGTGAAGCATGATGCTTGAATGGTTGAAGTTTGGTTGAGTTGTAGAGATTAGTTGGTTTTGTTGTATTGTTGGAGTTGTAAATCTTGGTAATTAGTTAAAGAACCTAAGTAAAGCTTTTAGTTCATGTGAGGAATAAGTATAAATGGTAAATGTTGTGGTTTTGAATAAAAGAACTTAAGTATGATTAAAGTTAAGTTTAGGCATAAGTATGAATGATTAAATTGAATTGGTTGGGGTTGTTATGATGTGATAAGGATGGATGATTGTTGTATGATGGATTTGAGGTTGGATTTGGGGTTGATTTGGAATGGGTTTGAATGGTTTAAAAAAAATGGGAAATCGCGTAAACATAGCCGTCGTAACGTCCGATTTTCTTTGGACTGTTTTTGTGCATAGCATTAGGACCCGAGAACCCCCTGCTAGATTGTGACCACTGCCATGTTTAGATAGCTCATGTTACGAGCTTCGTTTTGATATGTAGTTCGTTCGATTCCGATTTACGGTTTAGGAGAAACGACCGTTTCAAGTAACGGCGTTTCACGAACGAAACTTTTTCCCTCGCCTTACTTTGAAATGTAGGTTAAAGACCAAAAAGGGTTAATTAATGCATGAAACATTTATGGTAAGTGTTTTAGGCAGTTGGTAAGTCACTCGCGAAGGAATCGCTTTAAAACTCGTAAAGGTTAAATTATTAAAAATGGTGGAGCCGAGGGTACCCGAGTGACTTAAGCAAATCAGTGAGCGCAAAATCAAGCGTTAGAGTCTAAGTTAGTTAAAGTATAGATTTACAAGTGATTTTGGTTTAATTCCAACTTACTTGTTGTTTATAGGTTACCAGACTCGTCCCGAGCCTTTTATCACCCCAAGTCGCTCAGGCAAGTTTTCTACCCGTTATACTGTTGTTGTGATGTAAATATATGTATATGCATTATCTTGTGATATTGCATGATTGTTATTAGCAAATTTTGCGATATATTGGAGCATGCTAATATGGTATATATGCATGTCTGTTTTGTAATCTGGTTATCTATCTGTTGATTTCAGTGCTTATAGTTGCATAATACCTATGCTAGAAATAAGCAAGTAGTTGCGTATACCCTTAGTATAGGGGATAAAAGGTGAACATATTTCTAAACCGGGAGTCGATGTTCCCGAGTATATTATATATATATATTTATATATATATATATATATGGATATAGTTTTTAAAACTATGGATCGAATAAGGTTTATTCGATACCTTTATTCTATTATTTGAATATTATTTGAATATTCATTCGAGGGCTTATGACTCAGTTTATTTTATTATTTGAATATTATTTGAATATTCATTTGAGGGCTTATGACTCCTTTTATATTATTTATTGAATATTATTTGAATATTCATTCGGGGGTTTATGACTCAGTTTATATTATTTATTGAATATTATTTGAATATTCATTTGAGGATCTATGACTCCGATTATGTACTGAATTATATTCTTTATTCTATTAAAGAATAAGGTGTTAATAATCAAACTTATTTTCGATTATTCAAATAAAGATAATACTTTCATATAAGTATATCTTTGGTTATTTAATGTTTATTTCAAGTATAAGTTAATACTTCTACTTCAATTATTTTTATAAAGATTATTCTTTATGGGAATATTATTTAAAATAATAATATTCAGTCATTTTCTAAAAAAAAAATTCTGGGGACTGATTTACTTCATTAAATCAGCCTTACTCCAAACACTCTTTAAAGTGTTTTCGAGTCTTCAAAATGATTTTTAAAAGTCAGAGCGGATCCCAAAAACTCATTTTTATATTTAAGATCTTCCTTTTAAGGGGATTTAAATACTCGCTCAAAACCTGGGGAATCCGGCTCTGTGGTGTATTTTATATTCGCAACAAGGTTGCAGATTTGGTAAATGAATTGATTACTTGCCCAACGTTCGGGAAGTAAGCCCCTCTCATTGAGTCGGCATAAGCGACAGGCCGAGGTACGGTCTATTATTGTGTAAGTGGCTCAGTGGGAGTCCATCAAATGCATAGGTGGCTGAGTGGCAGTCCAGCATAGGTCTTAATTATGACCAGGGTGATGACCAGTGGGGAATTCGTCCATCTACTAGTAGAAAAGGTTACTTATTGGTATCTTTGCCTGATCAGCAAGATATCGGGTTTATGCCAAAATTCTTTTCCTTTCCAAAATTCATTGGATGTTTCGAACTCTGTTCATACTTCACATAACAGAGGTTCCAGGAAATGTTTAAAGGGATATATATATGTGGTTATATATATATCGGGACTAAATAAAGTATCTCATAACTTTTTCATTCAATAATATTTCAAAGATTGAATCTATTCAAGTCTTATCTTGTGGTCTCATCAGTGGGATGAACTTTTGAAATTGATTATAACTTGAACGGTGGTAGTTCAAGTAGTATTTGGGAATGATATAAGTGTAGTGAAGTATTTGGTAACTTCATCTTTTAAACTTATATCTAATTAATAATTGTCTTATGAATGACAAAGATTTTCAGAAAAACGTTGAGACAAGGTTAGATATATGAGATCACCTTGCAACGATATTTTTTTATATACAGTTATACACTGGGACTTTGTGTATATTATGCATGGAAGAGGACTTCCAATATTTTGAAAAGTATATATGTATATATACTGAATATTTTGCGACTTCATCGCATTAAGATATCAAACTTGGTTCATTTCTTTTGACCAAGACTTTCATGAGTATTATGAGTAGGCTCATATATTGTAAATCATTATACATATTATTTTGGTGGGCTTGCTGCTCACCCTTGCTTTCTTCTTTCATCACACAACAACAGTTAGGAAAGATGACCAGACTCCAGCAGACCCAGCGCAAGCGCGTGGAAAGCATTTCGCGTCTTCCCGTTGATGTCGTAGCTGCTATAGCTGCAGAGGTAGATCTATTGTAGATTAGACCATCTGCTTTTGGAGAATCAATTATGTATAATTATAACTTGTGGCAGATAATGGCAATTAACTGTAAATTTATCAAGTAATCGTTTTGGGTTGTAATAACTTTTAAATTGTGGATTCAAAGACTTGTACTTATTTGAATTTCATCTCTGAGACTATAACGGGTTGTGGTGTATGTTAGTGTGGGGTCACAGCATAAGGTTGGTTATTATTAATTAAGTGAAGTGATATTGTGGAAAGAAAGACCGTGACGACCCGGATCCCCGACCCCGGATCTGGGGGTGTTACATGTATCTCTAGGTTTCTTGGATCTCAACCCAAATGGTGCGAGTTGATTCATCATAAGATTGGATTTTGGTTCAACTGGAGTAGCTTTCTTCCATAACAACTTCTTCTTATCAGCAATTGTCATCTTTTCCAAATTAACTTGATCAGAATTTGTTGTTTCTTCTTTAGCTTGCTGTTTTTCATTCTGAACAACTTGAGTAGTGTCAGAGGTTGTTTTAAATTCTTCAATTACCTTTCTTCTCTTCAGAACTTGAACAGTTTCATCTTCTATCAAATCATCATCATGTATTGTAGTTTGATAGACTGGAATGGAAGAACTTATCTTTTTCTCAATCTTTAAAGGTTCACTAACCTTTTCTTTTCCATTTGACTTAGGATCAATCTCAGTTTGTGATCTAGTCTTGGACTTTAAAGTCTCAGAATTTGACTTTACCCTGATCACAATGCCTTTTTCCTTAGGCCTTGGAGGTTTCTTTGTATCAGAAGCTTTAGACTTAAGATTTGTCTTCTCAACTGCAAATCTAGCTTCTTCCTCCTTGAGAGTTTCCAAATCCATTCCTGGATTTTGTTTCAGAAATAATCTTCTAGCTATCTACTCATCAAGTGTCTGGATTTTAGGATTTTTGTAATAAACAGTAGTCTGCTTCCCTTTTAGCTTCAAAGTTTGTAAAAACTTCTGAGAGTCTTTAGATCCAGACTGAATCAGAATATCAGAACTTGATATCAGACTTTGCTTATCAGAACTTGACTTCATACTTTTAGCACTCATAACATCATAACTTGACTTGTTCTGTGTAGAAGATTTTCCTTGAACTTTTCCTTGACCTCTGCTCTTATCAGAGTTTCCTTGGTCATCAACTTTATCATCCTTTTTCTTCAGTATTTGAGTAGGTGAGCATTTGGACTTAACTACCTTCTCGCCCTTTTTGGCATCATAAGGAAGTAAGAGAGAAAGAAGAAGTTCACCTGAATATTGGATTTCTTCCAACTGAGCTTTCTAAGAAACTTGGTTATCCAGGACCTCATCAATTTGGGCCTGTTGCTTCTCTTGAATCTTCTCAATGGCTTCAATTTTCTCAAGAGTAGGTCTGATATATCTGTTCTTGTCAAGCTTGATCTGTAGATCTAGCTTATCAACATGTTCCGTTAGTGTATCAACCTTTTCAAGAGTAGAATAATGTAGACCTTGAAGATGTTTGGTAGAAAGAGCAGTGATCTTGAGTTGTGTCTTTAAATCAGCATTTGTGAGCAACTCATCAGCTTTAGCAATATGCTCTGTCAAAATGTTAGAATTTGGAATGAAATCAGTGTCATTCCACTTCTTGGTCCACTCCACACCTCTATGAGTATCTGTTAGGTCCTAATGTGTTTGTAGAAGGGGGGTTGAATACAAACAATACCAAATAATCGAATTAAATGCGGAATAAAAATGTGAAACAAAATTCAAGTTAAATAAGAATATTATTAAACTTGAAAGGTGTTACAACAACTGTATCAATTACAAGGAATTAATCTCAAATTAATTATCACAAATCTAGAATAAATTCGACATGAACTTTTTCTATTTTTGCAATAAAAAGATTCAAATGCTAAACGCAATTTGAGATTAAGTTCTAGGGATTTTGATCCGCTAGATAGTTACACAAGAACAAGAGAATGATTTCTAGTTGATTGGATTTAACTTTACAAACTAGAAATTATGATCTTGAAGTTTGCAGATGAAGGATGAAATATTTTGCTTCTCTTTTCTGCCGAGTTCTTGTTTGTTGACTTGTGTTCTGTATATTTGGTTTTTTGCTGCTTTTCTTCTTTTTAATTCATTCAACAGAACTGTAATGAACTGGCAAGACAATCCTGATGTAACACCCCCAGATCCGGGGTCAGGGATCCGGGTCGTCACGGTCTTTCTTTCCACAATATCACTTCACTTAATTAATAATAAATAACCTCATATTGTGACCCCACATTAACACACACCACAACCCGTTATAGTCTCAGAAATGAAATTGAAATAAGTACATGTCCTTAAATCCATAATTTTAAAAGTTATTACAACCCAAAATGATTACTTGATAAGTTTACAGTTAATTGCCATTATCTGCCACAAGTTATAATTATACAATATTTGGTTCCCCAAAAGTAGAATGCCTGATCTACCAATAGATCTACCTCTGCAGCTATAGCAGCTACAACATCAACGGGAAGACGCAGGACGCTTCCCATGCGCTTGCGCTGGGTCTGCTTGAGTCTGGCCATCTTTCCTAACTATTGTTGTGTGATGAAGAAATGAAGCAAGAGTGAGCATTACAGCTCGCAAGATAATATATAGTGTAAACAATAATGCAAGTATCTTAATGGATAACTTACTAGAATCCTTTATCAAGTGTAAGGTAATTACTTACTGGATATAAGCTTAAAGGAAGATGAATTTACCAATTACTTCACTATACTTATACCATTTTTAGAAATCTACTTGAACTACTACTGTTCAAAGTATAATAAGTTTCAAAAGGTCATCCCATAGATGAGACCACAAGTTAAGACTTGAATAGATTCAATCTTTGAAATATTTTTAAAGGAAATGAAGTTACGAGATACTCCATTCAATGGAAACACCATTATAACTGTTTGACCCTGTCAAAGCTTCGGCAACCACCCATTCGTAGACTTTCGATCGAAATGGTCCGGGTAGTGTTGCAGAATTATCTAACTGGATGATGAACTCATTACGGGAGTTTGCCGCGCCAGGAAGGCCACTTACGATGATCAGTCGTAGTAGTGCAACCCCACCATTTTCTACATGTAGAGGAGAACCTGTCGGATTTACTTGTCAACCGAACACTGGACTCCTAAGGAATGTACCGTCTTAGCGGAACTTCCAGGCCATTTGGGCCAATATAATAAGGCTGGGCCGGCACCACTTGACCACTTACGCCACTCCTAGTTCAGATGAAATCCATGACTCTGAAACGTAAAGCTCGTCCCCCCTTTCCCCAAGTAGAAACTTGTTGATACGGCTCCACCAAGAAGTCGTATCTAGTTGGAAAGGAAAACTCACCAATATTTCCCAGGCGATGCCTGTTAATGGATTAACTTGTTCCAAGAATTTTACTTCCCGAGTTTTGGGTAAGTAATCAAAAACTCTTTTATCAAAACAGCAACCTTGTTGCGAATATAAACACACCACAAAGCCGGATCCCTCAGGTTTTGAGCGAGTATTTAAATCCCCTTTGAAAGGAGGATCTTAAATATAAATATGAGTTTTTGGGATCCGCCCTAACCTTTAAAAATCATTTTGAAGACTCGAAAACATTTTTAAGAATGTTTGGAGTGATGCTGATTTAATAAAATAAATCAGTCCCAATATATTAGAAAATATCTGAATATTATTATTTAAATAATATTCTCATAAAGAATAATCTTTATAAAAATAATTGAAGTAGAAGTTTTAAAACTTATACTTGCAATGAATATTAAATAACCAAATATATACTTATACGAAAGTACTATCTTTATTTGATTATACGAAAGTTACTTAAAACGGTCGTTTCTCCTAAACCGTACATCAGATTCAAACGAACCACATATCAAAACGAAGCTCGTAACATGAACTATCTAATCATGGCAATGGTCAAAACCTAGCAGTGAGTTCACGGGTCCTAATGTTAAGAACAAAAACAGTCTAAAGTAAATCGGGCATTACGACGGCTATGTTTACGCGATTACCCAAATTTATACCACTCCAAATCAACCCACAATCAACCCACAATCAACATCCCAACCAAACTCCATCCATAATTCACCATAACAGCCCCAACAACTCAATATTATCAATTTATACTATTCTCAAACATGAATTTAAACTATACTTAAGTTCATTAATCAATAATCCAAGAATTACAACTCCAAAAACATCACAAAACCAACTAACCTCTACATACATAACAATCAAGCCTCATGAACTATAACAACAAAACTAAACCTAATACTCAAAGTAAATTTAGGGTTTGGAGGGGTTATACCTTCCTTGGAGAGTGGAGAATCAAGTAATTAGCTTGGAATCACCCTTAAAAGTCCTTATCCAAGCTTAATCTAAACAAAAACTCAAGAACAAAAATTTTAGTTCTTGAAAATCACTATTCACCCTCTTCATCCATGATTTTTAGGAAGAGATTGTGAATGAATTAGAAGCTCAAACTTATAGGATAGCTATATCTATGCATAAGGAGTCTTAGATAATTACCTTGCTAATTAACAAAGCTTGGATCTAGGATTTTGACTTTTTCTTTCTTTGAAGAAGAAGAAAGTCGAGAGCTTTTGATGAAGAAAGGGAAATAACTTTGTGTTTTTGGTGAAATGAATTGTTGGTTGGCTTGGTTGATTTGTTTTGTTTTGATTTATTACCTTTTACCATGGTAACTTTTGTGTGGTTCTTAATCAACCAACAACACACATTTCTTTCTCATGCTTATGTCACCTTGTTATGTCACCCTCCCCCACTTGTCCTCCTCTTATTTGTTTGATGACATCATCATCCCTAACCTCCTTGATTAACTCTTAATTGCTTGCTTAATGACCGCTAATCTGTTATACGGTTCGTTTAACTTTCGTTCTCGTTTATCGTTTGAGGGATCATACCCGGGATCTTATTACTTGGGTTCCCTTAACCTTTCTCAATACATTATATTCCTTTTATGATCCTCTCTTAAAATCTTTGAATTTAAATCCTTTTTATCCTGTTACCTTATACTCAATTCTTTCGGTATCTGGTGGATTTTCGGGAAAAATCAAAGTGTTCGGATTTGGATTCTGACGATCTTTACATACACTTATTTATCATATAGAGTACTAATACGATCTCAGGATAACAATAAAAGAACCCCTACCTAGTGTGGCATGAAAAGTTTTCTTATTCAGCAATATCAGCAAAAACACTATTCATAAGGGTTACAAAAAAGTTTAAAATTTTGGGGTTATTACAGTCTCCCCTCCTTAAAAGGATTCCATCCCGGAATCAAATAGAAAACAAATGGGGGTACTTTTCTAGCATTGCGCTCTCTAGTTCCCAAGTTGATTCTTCCACATTATGATTCTGCCATAGCACTCTGACTAGCTTGATCACTTTGTTTCGAAGCACCTGCTCTTTCTTATCCATAATCTTTACTGGTTTCTCTACGTAAGTCAGATCTGGTTGCATATCCACATGCTCGTACTCCACTATGTGTCTGGCATCCCGATGATACTTCCTTAGCATTGACACATGGAACACATTATGAACTTGTTGTAGGTTCGGGGGTAAGGCTAGCTCGTAAGCCAACTTCCCAATCCGTCTTAGTATCTCAAAAGGTCCAATGTATTTTGGGCTTAGTTTTCCTTTCTTTCCGAACCTCATTAACCCCTTCCAAGGGGATACTTTTAGTAGTACTAAGTCCCTTACTCCATACTCCTTGTCCTTTCGGGCTAGGTCTGCATATTTCTTCTGTCTGTCTTGGGCTACTACCAGCCGTCCTCTGATGAGATCCACTATGTCTTTGGTCCTTTGGACCACTTCGGGTCCGAGCATCTTCTGCTCTCCTACTTCATCCCAGTATAAGGGAGATCGACACCTTCTTCCGTACAGGGCCTCATTAGGCGGCATTCCGATGCTAGCATGAAAGCTATTGTTATAAGAAAATTCGATCAACGGCAAGTGATCATCCCAACTTCCTTTAAAGTCTATTGCACAGACTCTCAACATATCCTCTAGTTTCTGGATGGTTCTTTCACTCTGCCCATCCGTCTGGGGATGGTAAGCGGTACTCGTATTTAACTTGGTCCCCGCACATTCTTGAAAGCTCCTCCAAAATCTGGAGTTGAACCTGGGGTCTCGGTCTGAGACAATGGACGCTGGGACTCCATGTCGCGTCACTATTTCCTTAAGGTAAATATCCACCAGTCTATCGACTGTGTATCTCTCATTGATAGGAATGAAATGAGTTGACTTTGTCAGTCGGTCTATAATCACCCATATGGCATCATGGTTGGCTTTCGTCCTTGGTAAACCGACAACAAAATCCATGGCTATATGTTCCCATTTTCATTCGGGAATCTCCAGGGGTCGTAAAAGTCCACTGGGTCTCTGGTGCTCTGCCTTTACTCTTTGGCAAGTCAAACATTTGCTTACCCATTCTACTACGTCCCTCTTCATGTTGGGCCACCAGTAATATTCCTTCAAATCCCTATACATCTTGGTGCTTCCCGGGTGAATGGAATACCTTGAACTATGGCTTTCATCCAAAATCTCATCTTTAAGGTCTTGAACGTTCGGAATCCAAATCCGGTAGGAGTACCTCATTATCCCTTTATCATCTTTCTCAGTATGGATCTCTTCTCCAGTCATTGACTCTCTGCCTTCATTCATTATTTTCTCTTGGCACAATCTGATCTTTTCCAATAACTTTGGCTGCATCGAGATCTCAAACAGCTTTTCAGTTCCGGTTCTGGTTACCTTTACTTCTATTTCCATTCTCTCAAAATCCTTTATCAATTCTTCTGAAGTCATTATCATTCTGAGTCTTTCCTTCCTACTAAGGGCATCAGCCACCACATTGGCTTTCCCCGGATGATAGAGAATCTCACAATCATAGTCCTTGATTAGCTCTAACCCTTCTCCTCTGGCGCATGTTGAGCCTCTTTCTGCGTAAATATGTACTTGAGGCTCTTATGGTCTGTGAAAATCTCGCACTTCTCTCCATACAAGTAGTGCCTCCAATTTTTTAGGGCAAAAACTATTGCTGCGAGCTCAAGGTCATGAGTAGGATATCTAATCTCGTATTCCTTCAGTTGTCTCGACGCATACGCAATCACTTTACCGTGCTGCATAAGTACACACCCTAATCCTTTGTGCGACGCGTCACTATATATCACAAAATCTCCTTTTTCGTCTGGCAATGCCAACACCGGGGCCGTTACCAACCTTTTCTTTAATTCCTGAAAACTGTTCTCGCATTTCTCCGTCCATTCAAACTTCTCTGTCTTACGAGTAAGTCGTGTTAAAGGGGCTGCGATCTTCGCAAAGTCCTGTACAAATCTACGATAGTAGCCGGCCAATCCTATGAAACTCCTTACCTTTGTGGGTATGGTTGGCCTTTCCCAATTTGAGACCACCTCTATCTTGGAGGGGTCGACCAATACTCCTTCTTTATTGATCACATGTCCTAAAAACTGTACTTCATTCCGCCAGAATTCACACTTCGAGAATTTGGCATATAACTGTTCCTCTCTGAGTATTCCTAGAGCTATCCTCAAATGCTCTGCATGTTTTGCCTCAGTCCTTGAGTAGATTAAAATATCATCGATAAAAACTATCACACCCTTGTCCAAGTACTTCTTAAATACTCTGTTCATTAAATCCATACAAGTCGCTGGGTCGTTGGTTAATCCAAAGGACATTACCAAGAACTCATAGTGCCCATACCTGGTGCGGAACGCGGTCTTGGGAATATTTTCGGGTTTAATCTTTAGTTGGTGATATCCAGTTCTCAGGTCAATCTTGGAAAAATAAACAGCATCCTTTAGCTGGTCGAATAGATCGTCTATTCTAGGTAACGGGTACCTGTTCTTTATGGTTAGCTTGTTCAACTCTCGATAGTCGATGCACAGCCTCATGCTCCCATATTTCTTCTTAACAAATAACACTGGTGCTCCCCACGGAGACACACTGGGTCTTATCATACCCTTATCCAAGAGTTCCTGCAATTGGGTAGCTAATTCCTTCATTTCTAACGGGGCTAACCGGTAAGGTGCTTTTGAAACTGGCGTCGTCCCTGGGGCCAACTCAATAGCAAATTCAATCACTCTATCGGGTGGTAATCCCGGATGGTCTTGTGGGAATACATCTTCAAATTCGTTGACTACCGGAATATCTTGTAAGTTTGGCACCTCCTTCTGCGTGTCCACCACATAGGCTAGGTAAGCCTCATTTCCTTTTTGTAGCATCCTTTTGGCCTGGGCCATAGTCAAAAATTTCTGCGTCTGCCTCTTTCCTCTAAATAGGACTTCTTTCTTTCCTGGGATATACAACTTAACTTTCTTCCCCTTACAGTCTATCTGAGCATCATTGCTAGATAGCCAGTCCATTCCCAAAATTACATCAAACTCCCCTAATTTAAAAGGAATAAGATCAACACTAAAAGTATGTTCCCCTATGCCTAACTCACAGGCGGGGTGAATCTGGTTAACAGGAATAATTTCATGATTGGTTATTTCTACTTGTAAGAGTTCTATCAAGGGTTCAGCCTTAAGTCTTAATTTACGCGCAAGGTCCTTTGATATAAAAGACTTAGTTGCTCCCGAATTAAATAAAATGTTTGCACTGACTGAATTTAGAGAAAGGGTACCTGCTATCACATCTGAGTCTTTCATAGCATCCTGGACTGTCATGTTGAAAGTCCTCGTAGTAGGTGGCTTATTGGAGGCAGCCCTGCTGGCTCCTGAAGCTGCTGGTTTGTTCATTGGGCATTCCTTCTTCCAATGACCCGGGCGTCCACACTGATGACAAGTGGTGGTTAGAATGACGGCAGGGGCTGACGAAGGGCATTTATGGGAATAGTGGCCCACTTTCCCACACTTAAAGCAGGTTACTGGCTTTCCCTTACATTCCCCAGAATGCCACAAGTGTTACAGGCTGGCAATGGGGGTCGAGACTGGTTGGAATAGGACATTCTTGATTTCTGGCCGCTCTGGCTCACATTCACACTCATTGGTCGCTTCAACCCAGTGTTCTTTCCCGGTAGGGACACTGCTCCTCGATTAAATCTAGTTGGGAAGCTCCTTCCTGCGGAACCTCCACCCATGCTCATACTTTTCCTCTTTATTCCCTTCTTTTCTCTTTCCTTCTGCATCTGTTCGCTTTCGGCTTCTACAATTGCTGCCTTTTGCACCAGAGTGGCATAATCAGTAAGCTCAAGGATTGCCACCCTATTCTGAATCCACGGTTTCAGTCCCTGCTGAAACCTCCTAGCTTTCTTTTCCTCGGTGCTCACAAACTCCGGCACAAACCTTGATAACTCAGTAAATTTCGCTTCATACTCTGCTACAGATAAGTTATTCTGCTTTAGCTCCAAGAACTTGAGCTCCATCTGGTTTTCCATAAACCTCGGGAAATATTTTCCTAGAAACACCTGACTGAATCTCTCCCAGGTTATAATAGCATCTGTCTCCATGTTTTTCTTGGCCTCCCACCAGTAGTTAGCCTCTCCTTTCAGAAGGTAGGTAGCAAATACAGTCTTCTGTGCCTCATCGATACTCATTATCTCAAAGGATTTCTCTATTTCCTTTAACCATGCCCTTGCCTCAACTGGGTCGGCCGATCCGTGGAACTGAGGGGGCTTAAGGGACTTAAAAGCCCTGAAAGAGTTTGCCACAACATTGTTATTTCCTTGAGGGGGTGGGTTGGGTTGACGTTCCAAGTTCTGCCTTAGTAGTTGCATGAACTGGCCCATGGGATCCATGCATGGGTTTGGTACTGGTTGCTCAACCTTAGTGTCTCCTTCCTCAGCCTCTATCTCAAATCCCTCAACATCATACGTTTCTTCCTCCTCTTCATACATGGAGTTATCCTGTTCAACATAATCCTCGTCTGAAATAGAAACAACCTCTGTCTCTGACTCCTCTGAGGGGTCCTCCTCATCCTCCTCCATCTCAGGCTCCTCCTGATCCTCGGCATCTAGCAGTGCCTCATCATGCTCACGCTCGAACATCTCAGGGTCCTCTATCTCATGTGCCGACACATTAAACGATCTAAGTTACTATCATGATACTTATAAGGGTTCCCGTAAGGGTTTTAACTGTCAATGCTACTTTAAGTAGTCCGACTATGAACTTGGCAAGAGTTCTTATTATCTTTGTGAGTTTATTATTATATCGTCGCATCATCTCTGAGGTTTATAACGCTTGGCTCTAATACCATTTCTGTAACACCCGCAGATCCGGGGTCGGGGATCCGGGTCGTCACGGTCTTTCTTTCCACAATATCATTTCACTTAATTAATAATAAATAACCTCATGCTGTGACCCCACATTAACACACACCACAACCCGTTATAGTCTCAGAGATGAAATTGAAATAAGTACAAGTCCTTGAATCCACAATTTTAAAAGTTATTACAACCCAAAATGATTACTTGATAAGTTTACAGTTAATTGCCATTATCTGCCACAAGTTATAATTATACAATATTTGGTTCCCCAAAAGTAGAATGCCTGATCTACCAATAGATCTACCTTTGCAGCTATAGCAGCTACAACATCAACGGGAAGACGCGGGACGCTTCCCACGCGCTTGCGCTGGGTCTGCTTGAGTCTGACCATCTTTCCTAACTGTTGTTGTGTGATGAAGAAATGAAGCAAGAGTGAACATTACAGCTCGCAAGATAATATATAGTGTAAACAATAATGCAAGTATCTAAATGGATAACTTACTGGAATCCTTTATCAAGTGTAAGGTAATTACTTACTGGATATAAGCTTAAAGGAAGATGAATTTACCAATTACTTCACTATACTTATACCATTTTTAGAAATCTACTTGAACTACTACTGTTCAAAGTATAATAAGTTTCAAAAGGTCATCCCATAGATGAGACCACAAGTTAAGACTTGAATAGATTCAAACTTTGAAATATTTTTAAAGGAAATAAAGTTACGAGATACTTCATTCAATGGAAACACCATTATAACTGTTTGACCCTGTCAAAGCTTCGGCAACCACCCATTCGTAGCCTTTCGATCGAAATGCTCCGGGTAGTGTTGCAGAATTATCCAACTGGATGATGAACTCATTACGGGAGTTTGTCGCGCCAGGAAGACAACTTACGATGATCAGTCGTAGTAGTGCAACCCCACCATTTTCTACATGTAGAGGAGAACCTGTCGGATTTACTTGTCAACCGAACACTGGACTCCTATGGAATGTACCGTCTTAGCGGAACTTCCAGGCCATTTGGGCAAATATAATAAGGCTGGGCCGGCGCCACTCGACCACTTACGCCACTCCTAGTTCAGATAAAATCCATGACTCTGAAATGTAAAGCTCATCCCCCCTTTCCCCAAGTAGAAACTTGTTGATACGGCTCCACCAAGAAGTCGTATCTAGTTGGAAAGGAAAGCTCACCAATATTTCCCAGGAGATGCCTGTTAATGGATTAACTTGTTCCAAGAATTTTACTTCCCGAGTGTTGGGTAAGTAATCAAAAACTCTTTTATCAAAACAGCAACCTTGTTGCGAATATAAACACACCACAGAGCCGGATCCCTCAGGTTTTGAGCGAGTATTTAAATCCCCTTTGAAAGGAGGATCTTAAATATAAATATGAGTTTTTGGGATCCGCCCTAACCTTTAAAAATCATTTTGAAGACTCGAAAACATTTTTAAGAATATTTGGAGTGATGCTGATTTAATAAAATAAATCAGTCCCAATATATTAGAAAATATCTGAATATTATTATTTAAATAATATTCTCATAAAGAATAATCTTTATAAAAATAATTGAAGTAGAAGTTTTAAAACTTATACTTGCAATGAATATTAAATAACCAAAGATATACTTATACGAAAGTACTATCTTTATTTGAATAATCAAAAGTGAGTTTGATTATCGACACATTATTCCTTAATAAAATCAAGAATAATAATTAGTAATTAATCGGAGTCATAAGTCCTCGAATGAATATTGAAAATAATATTCATTAATAAAAGAAACGGAGTCATAAGCCCTCGAATGAATATTCAAAATAATATTCATTAAATAAAATAAACGGAGTCATAAGTCCTCGAATGAATATTCAAAGTAATATTCATTAATAAAAATAAAGTTATCGAATAAACCTTATTCGAATAATAGTCTTGAAAACTATTCATATATATATATATATATATATATATATATATTATACTCGGGAACATCGACTCCCAGTTTTAGAAAAATGTTCACCTTTGGGTCCCCTATACTAAGGGTATACACAAATACCGCTTATCTCTAGCATAGGTATTATCAACTGAATCAACAGATATATGTATCAAGATTACGAAACAGGCATGCATATATACCATATCACAAGCTACAATATATCGCAAGAATTTGCTAATTAACCATCATGCATCTATCACAAGATAATGCATATACATATGTATACATCACAACAACAGTATAACGGGTAGAAAACTTGCCTGAGCGACTGGGGGTTATAAATGGCTTGGGACGAGTCTGGTAACCTATAAACAACATATAAGTTGGAATTAAACCAAAGTCACTTATAAATCTATACTTTAACCAATTGAGACTCTAACGCTCGCTTTGCGCTTAATGATTCTCTTAAGTCACTCGAGTACCCTCGGCTCCACCATTTTTAATAAATGAACCATTAAGAGTTTTAAGGCGATTCTTTCGCGAGTGCCTTACCAACTGCCTAATACACTTTAAATAAATGTTTCATATTCCAATTAGTCCTTTTAGGTCTTTAACCTATGTTTCAAAGTAAGGCGAGGGGTAATGGTTCGTTCGCGAAACGCCGTTACTTAAAACGGTCGTTTCTCCTAAACCGTACATCGGATTCAAACGAACCACATATTAAAACGAAGCTCGTAACATGAACTATCTAATCATGGCAATGGTCAAAACCTAGCAGTGAGTTCACGGGTCCTAATGTTAAGAACAAAAATAGTCTAAAGTAAATCGGGCATTACGACGGCTATGTTTACGCGATTACCCAAATTTATACCACTCCAAATCAACCCACAATCAACCCACAATCAACATCCCAACCAAACTCCATCCATACTTCACCATAACAGCCCCAACAACTCAATATTATCAATTTATACTATTATCAAACATGAATTTAAACTATACTTAAGTTCATTAATCAATAATCCAAGAATTACAACTCCAAAAACATCACAAAACCAACTAACCTCTACATACACAACAATCAAGCCTCTCATGAACTATAACAACAAAACTAAACCTAATACTCAAAGTAAATTTAGGGTTTGAAGGGGTTATACCTTCCTTGGAGAGTGGAGAATCAAGTAATTAGCTTGGAATCACCCTTAAAAGTCCTTATCCAAGCTTAATCTAAACAAAAACTCAAGAACAAAAATTTTAGTTCTTGAAAAACACTATTCACCCTCTTCTTCCATGATTTTTAGGAAGAGATTGTGAATGAATTAGAAGCTCAAACTTATAGGATAGCTATATCTATGCATAAGGAGTCTTAGCTAATTACCTTGCTAATTAACAAAGCTTGGATCTAGGATTTTGACCTTTTCTTTCTTTGAAGAAGAAGAAAGTCGAGAGCTTTTGATGAAGAAAGGGAAATAACTTTGTGTTTTTGGTGAAATGAATTGTTGGTTGGCTTGGTTGATTTGTTTTGTTTTGATTTATTACCTTTTACCATGGTAACTTTTGTGTGGTTCTTAATCAACCAACAACACACCTTTCTTTCTCATGCTTATGTCACCTTGTTATGTCACCCTCCCCCACTTGTCCTCCTCTTATTTGTTTGATGACATCATCATCCCTAACCTCCTTGATTAACTCTTAATTGTTTTCCTAATGACCGCTGATCTGTTATACGGTTCGTTTAACTTTCGTTCTCATTTATCGTTTGAGGGATCATACCCGGGATCTTATTACTTGGGTTCCCTTAACCTTTCTCAATACATTATATTCCTTTTATGATCCTCTCTTAAAATCCTTGAATTTAAATCCTTTTTATCCTGTTACCTTATACTCAATTCTTTCGGTATCTGGTGGATTTTCGGGAAAAATCAAAGTGTTCGGATTTGGATTCTGACGATCTTTACATACACTTATTTATCATATAGAGTACTAATACGATCTCAGGATAACAATAAAAGAACCCCTACATAGTGTGGCATGAAAAGTTTTCTTATTCAGCAATATCAGCAAAAACACTATTCATAAGGGTTACAAAAAAGTTCAAAATTTTGGGGTTATTACACTTGAGGTCAGCAAGACAATCCCAACAGCTAGCAAGACTTTCGGTATGACAATCAAATGAACTAGCAAGACTATCAGAATGAACTAGCAAGACTATCATAATGAACTAGCAAGACAATCCTCCTCCCAGTGTAACTTTCGGTAGGACTATCTAAAAAGGCTTAGAAAGACTTTCGGTATGACAATCCAATTGTCATACAAGTTCAAATATTTGTCTTGCTGATTTAATCTTGAATATTAATTCAAAATCATTTCTGAAAAATGCATAATATTAATTCAGAATTAATTAACCAATTAATTCAATTAATCAATAAATTAATCTTTGCAGATATAATTTATTTTCTTAATTAAATTATATGACTTAATTAATTAATAGGGAATTAATACTAATCTTGAGCAGCAACCATTATTCTACAAATCTTCTGAAAATCACTGAAAATTATGAATCAATTCCACCACTTCAATGTTGACACTCGATGTACTATCTGGTTCATGAGTGACTAACTTTCGTGACGTTTCTTCATGTCTTGACTTTGATACTTGATTTTCTTCAGATTAAATCCTTGTAATTCTTTGATACCGTAACGAGATCTCTGTCACTTGATTAAATTCACAACCTTGATTTATATCACTGAGGCTTGATCAATTTCTTGAACTTCTTCCAGTGAATTAATTCCTCAAGTCTGTAGATGAACCTTGTTTCTGAATCCTTTGACAGATGTTACTTTGCGAGATCTCTTTGACGGTAGATCCACTATTTACTTATTACATTCTTATTTGAGTTGAGTTAAATCCTCGAATATACAAATAGGCTATGACATATGCCTTACAATCTCCCCCTATTTGTTTGTTAGACAATAACACACAAATACCTAGAGGATAACTCAACTAACAAATAAGAAAAAGATATAAACAGAAATGCAAAGTAAATAGCAGAAAAGTTCTGGATGACATTTAACCTTTTCCGGATTCCAAATAGATGTTCCTCTAGACTGAACATATCTTCAAGTAGTTTCATCTTCATTTGTACAACCACATTTCCTGTTGAGAAGCACATATCTCTCTTGCTTCTCCCCCTATGAGAATCAACTTCCTTAAAGAAGATCATCTTCGTTTACAACATTTCCCGTACAATAGGATCCGCAGATAAAAACCAATGGTACTCCCCATTTAGAAAACAGCTTCTCCCCTTATCAGAAAATCACCTTGTGTTTACCACCTCTCCCGTACAATAGGATCCGTAGTTATAAACAACAATGGTGTGGTGTAGTGTACATACGTAGGATCTTTTTCTTCCTCCCTGCTATTTCTCCCCCTTAGTTGAGGAATCCTCCAAACTGTTACTTAAGCTTTTATCTCCCCCTTAGAGAAGGAATGTATGCCGTCATCTGAAGGAGTTCTCATATTTCACTTGGTTGGAAAAGAAATAACAGGTAGTTTCTTTTTCTTCCTCACTGTGAGTGCGTGATTCTGTTTAGTGTACCTCATATGTGTTTCACTCTTCTCTCCACTCGTGTTTACACTCATTCTCACAAGTGTATCACTCTTCTCTCATAGCTCCATAATCCAGCTGTACCTGCAAGGAAAATCACCTTAGCCATCCTTAAGGAGGTCACAGGTGGTGCAATGGGAGTTCGCAAATCCCCATCCTTGTTAAACTCGCCAGATGAATCTGAGTCATAATCTACAAGTTGCTAGTTTCCCTTTTAGGGTTCCAGATTTGAATTCTGGGAAGGTAAACAATGATCCAACGAATTTAGCATAAAGATCAAAGTTCCCTTCTAATGTCTGTGAAGACATTTCCTTGTGACTCATCAGGTAATATCTGAATCATTGTCAACAAGTTGTCGATCTGCACCTATGTCAGATCCACTATCCGCAGATGCATCCAGGGGATTTAAGCCTGGGGAGGTAGACACTGACCACTGACATATGGCTTTTGGATCAGTATCCTCTCCTAACACCTGTAAAGGCAATTGGTCCATTAACAAACCTTGAACAATCAAATCTGACCTTAAAATGGTCGAAACTCTTGTTTCCGTCAACTCATCCTTTGTGTGTGTAACCTTTCCTTGTGCATCAAGAATTGTTTATGTTTGAAGTGGTGACACTACATCGGATGCCGTGGCCGACATGCAAATTTCAATAGACACACCCTGTTGAGAGAATGAATCTAGTAACTGTTTTTGTGCCTTTTCAGCCATTACATCTTTTTGAGAAGATGTATGGGAGCTAGCAGTTGTCTCGGTTTAAATATTACTCATCTATGTAGGAGACAGAGCTACTCGATTGACTACAGAACCTTCCTTATGTGGTGCACTAAGGCATTATCTCCCTCACGCTCATTCATACTACATTTACTGGTAAGAGAGTGTTGGTTGGTTCTGTTTCTGTGTTTGTCTTTACAATCTGGGATAGAAGTTGTGGGTTTTCAACCTCATGACTGTCAATGAAAGAAAGTCGTTGGAGACTGAACCTGTATTACAGAACATATGGCAATAGAGAGATAAAATATACTTAGGATATATAATGAATGAAAATTATACATTTAATCTTTTGAGAGAAATGATGTAAAATAGTGATTTCAAAGGATTTTACATGAAATAAGAAATCACTAATGTAGAAAGAAGTTTGAGTTCAATGATAACATTACCAGCTTACAAACAGCCATATCCCTCAGATAAACCTTTGTTGTTATCTCCAAAGGTAACCAGGGGGCCAGCTTTCTCAACCACATTTGATAGCAGGGCTCTATCTCCAGTCATATGTCTTGATGATCCACTGTCAAGAATCCACACTACCGGTTCCACCTGTTTAATGCCCTGCACTACAAATGGATTAGACCTTCTTCGGAACCCAAACTTGGTTGGGCCCGGCATACTTGTAGAATTGTCCTTTGTCAGGAAGAACAACATTTTTAATTTTAATGGTCTCAACTTTCTCAATGACTGAACATTTGAACTTGTAAACAGCCTTAACAAATTTCTATTTAGGCTTAGGCACAAATGTCTCCTTTCTAGCCTTAGAAGGACTAGCAGTCTTAGACCTATCATGCTTCTTATTATTCACATGCTGACGAGGAGTAGTCTTGTCACTAGAAACATGCTTACCATTAAAATAAGCATACATTAAATTAAAAGCACAAGATATATAATTAGCAACACCACATGCTTTATGAGAGTGACTAACAGCAGGCAATTTATGCATGGTAGATATGGCATTTTTGTTATCCAACTCATGTATGTCTGAGTTAGTCTCAGTTGCTTTCACAACTTTGACTGGAACTTTCGACACACTTGACTCGGAAACAACCTTCTCATTAGCATGATCTTCAGCACGTATTTCTTCTTGAATAAAAGAAGAGGTTGCATCAAATGGTTCAGCAATTGATGCTTTATAGAGGGGTTCATCAACACCCTTAAGCACATGTGGTACTTCCCTCCCTTTAGTACAGACATAAGGAGGGGAGTTTATGCCTAATTCTCTAATAGCAGCATTGTAATCATAACCTATTCCAGATGTTTGATTAACAGCTTGCTTACTGTAGAACTCTTTAGCCTTCGAACAAGAATTGAAGTAGGCTCTAACCTTAGTCTCAAGACCGGTGATCTTGTCTTTGAGAATAGTTTCGAGTTTTCTATAACAGTCAACTCTATTCTCTAGAAAAGATATTTGTTCTTTTAACTTGTCTTGATTAATGTGCACAAGTCTTAATTCATTGACCTCTTTCTCAAGGTCTTTGATCTGTAAACTTAACAGTTCATTATCACGACGAGCACAATCTAAGTTACCTCCTAGATGATAAACTAATTCAGCATCAGTATATTTTACCTCTTTTCTTGACGATGAAGCTTTTCCATCAATATCCATAAGAGCAAGATTCCCTTCTTCTTCATCTTCACTATCAGTATCATCCCAGCTTCTTCCCTTTGCCAGATAAGCCCTTTCAGAGTTACTCTTCTGATTTGAATCATAAGAGTTCTTCCTTACTTGCTTTCGCTTCCTACATTCTGTGGCAAAGTGTCCCAACTCATTGCAGTTATAGCATCTGATGGTGCTCCGATCAACCATCCCTATTTTGTATCCACCACTGCTGGTGTTAGAGGATGAAGATCCACCTTTCTGGAATTTGTTGTAGTTGGACTTGTACTTGAACTTGGGATTTCTCTTGAATCTGACATTGGAGAATCACTTGAAAATTTGGGCCATTGACTCATCTTCCAATTACTCCAGCTCTTCCAAGGAATAAAAATCATCACTGGATTGATTTGTAGTAGGAGGATCATATTCTGCTACTAATACATTTTCCTCAGCCTTGGAATACTGTACCATTCTCTCTAACTGTTGAGATTGTTGTTGTTGTTGACCTTCAGCTACAAGAGCAGTAGATGTGATGACCATTCTATCTTTCCCGTAGACTTCCTTTTGCTGAATCTGCTCCAACTCATAGGTTTTTAACACACCATAGAGTCTATCCAAAGAAATCTCACTCAGATCTCTAGCTTCTCTAATGGCAGTGATTCTATGTTCAAGATGAGTGTTAAAAGGAACTTTTTATTGACCTCCCTGATTGAATAATATTTTCCATTTATGTTCAGCTTGTTGATCAACGCATTGTACCTCTCAAACACTTCAGTAATTCCTTCTCCTGGATTTGATTTAAAATGTTCATACTCAGAGGTTAGGATCTCCAACTTGTTCTCCCTAACTTCCTCTGTGCCTTCATTAATCACCTCAATACTTTCCCACATGTGTTTGGAATTTTTACAGTTCATCACATGTCTGTTCATCAAGGGATCAAGGGAATCAATTAATATTAATTGAAGGCTGGCATCCAATGAGGCTTCTTCCTTTTCAGCAGGAGTAAAATCTTCGGGCTCTTTTTGGATAGGTTCTAGCTTTGGTAATCACAACATCATCTACTATCACCTCTGGTTCAATAACCATCAGAGTTTTTAGACCCTTCTTTAACAAGTTCAGATATTTGGGATTTGCAGCTTGTAAAAATAATAGCATCTTCTTCTTCCACATGATATAATTTTCTTTATCAAATAGTGGAATTTTAACGGTTCCAACTTTTTGTGAAGTCATTATGAATTTTTGAATAAATAAAAATTCAAGGAGTTGAAAAAATCACAAAAGTCTTGGATCTTGAATTGTTCGTTAATCAGAAGGCTCTGATACCAATTGTTAGGTCACAATATGTTTGTAGAAGGGGGGCTGAATACAAACAATACCAAATAATCGAATTAAATGCGGAATAAAAACGTGAAACAAAATTCAAGTTAAATAAGAATATTATTAAACTTGAAAGGTGTTACAACAACTGTATCGATTACAAGGAATTAATCTCAAATTAATTATCACAAATCTAGAATAAATTCGACATGAACTTTTTCTATTTTTGCAATAAAAAGATTCAAATGCTAAACGCAATTTGAGATTAAGTTCTAGGGATTTTGATCTGCTAGATAGTTACACAAGAACAAGAGAATGATTTCTAGTTGATTGGATTTAACTTTACAAACTAGAAATTAGGATCTTGAAGTTTGCAGATGAAGGATGAAATATTTTGCTTCTCTTTTCTGCTGAGTTCTTGTTTGTTGACTTGTGTTTTGTATATTTGGTTTTCTGCTGCTTTTCTTCTTTTTAATTCATTCAACAGAACTGTAATGAACTGGCAAGACAATCCTTAGCTCAACAAGATAATCCCAACAGCTAGCAAGACTTTCGGTATGACAATCAAATGAACTAGCAAGACTATCAGAATGAACTAGCAAGACTATCAGAATGAACTAGCAAGACAATCCTCCTCCTAGTGTAACTTTTCGTCGGACTATCTAAAAAGGCTTGGAAAGACTTTCGGTATGACAATCCAATTGTCATACCAGTTCAAATATTTGTCTTGCTAATTTAATCTTGAATATTAATTCAAAATCATTTCTGAAAAATGTATAATATTAATTCAGAATTAATTAACCAATTAATTCAATTAATCAATAAATTAATCTTTGCAGATATAATTTATTTTCTTAATTAAATTATATGACTTAATTAATTAATAGGGAATTAATACTAATCTTGAGCAGCAACCATTCTTCTACAAATCTTCTGAAAATCACTGAAAATTATGAATCAATTCCACCACTTCAATGTTGACACTCAATGTACTGTCTGGTTCATGAGTGACTAACTTTCGTGATGTTTCTTCATGTCTTGACTTTAATACTTGATTTTCTTCAGATTAAATCCTTGTAATTCTGTGATACCCTGACGAGATCTCTGTCACTTAATTAAATCCACAACCTTGATTTATATCACTGAGGCTTGATCAATTTCTTGAACTTCTTCCAGTGAATTAATTCCTCAAGTCTGTAGATGAACCTTGTTTCTGAATCCTTTGACAGATGTTACTTTGCGAGATCTCTTTGACGGTAGATCCACTATTTACTTATTACATTCTTATTTGAGTTGAGTTAAATCCTCGAATATACAAATAGGCTATGACATATGCCTTACAGTATCCTCCCAAGGAATAGGTGCTTCCTGTTCAACAAATTTCTTCACCAATTCTCCCTTTCCCAGAATGGGAACTGGAGTCTCAACAGAAACTTTATCTTCAGAACTTGAGGAAGACTCATTATGTTCTGACAGCACAACAGTGTGTGAAGCAACTGGAGATTCAGGAACAGCTTCATTTAAATTCTGAACATCAGAATTTACCTCCAGAGCTGGTGTGGTTGATGTAGGTGGTATCTCAGCATTTAAAATTGGAAGAGTTGGAGATTGCTGAGCTTCTTTAGATGGAGCTTCCAAATAAAGAACATTTGGTATATTCAAATTATGAATATCTATTTCAGAAGTTGTAGCTTATTCTTTAGCATCACCTGTAGCTTTAATAGGAGAAACAGGAGGTGTTGACACAGTATTCTGAGCTTGAGTAGGGAATGGCAGAGCTTTAATTACCACAGGTTCTAACGAGATCAGAGATTCCTGATCCCCTTCCTCAGCTTCAGTTGAATCCTCAGTTATAGGCTTGGCCTTGTACCTTTATGCCCTTATTTTCTTTAGTCTCCTTGCCAGTGAAGGAGTTGCTTTAGCAGCTTCAGAACTTACAGATTTCTTTTTCAAAGTATCTAAACTTTGAGCTGCAGTTTCTTTTTGAGATGTAACATTCTCAGCTCCTACTATCACAGATCCTGATGCATGAACCCGTGCTTCAATTGTTTCCTCAAATCAACACAATTTATTATTGACCATAATTGTAATCAAAACATTCATCAAAGGATAAAGTTCAAATAGATGAAGTAAAGATTAACAAATTATAATTAGAACATTCACAGTCCTATAATATGAGAGAAACAGAGACCAAATCATGCAATTAAGGGAAATTCCATGAATATATCAAACGAGTACATTTCATGAAATTTATAGATTACATGCAAAAATTACAAGATAGTCCTAGTCTAAGAATCTTAACATCAACAGCCTTAGTCTAAGAAGTCTGACAAAGCTAATGGTGAAGAGATACGGATGGATGACATTTAATTCTTCTTCCTACTTTCAACAAAGAGAACAAAAAGATGAATGATTTTCTCCTGCTGTTTAAGAATACGGAGATGAACCTCTCTCTGGAAAGACAACAAATCATTTTGAATGTTATCTGGAAGTTGAAAACAGATGTCGAAAGGAATGTTGTTGATAGGATATGAAGTCAGAATTCCATTTCTAAAAATGGTCACAGTGTCTGTGCCATAGTAGTAAAACCAACTAAAATGTGCCATTGTTTGAGAGAAATGAAAAGATGTGATTTTACTGAAGGATGATCAGTCATTTAAATAACCAATGGAATACCAAGGGACGCGAGGATTGTTTAATGATTAAGAGAAAAAAATAATGATGCCTCATCTCCCTAAACCGATGTGTAATAATAACAGTCAGTAAAAAGTTAAAGCAAGAGTCAATGAACATGAAAAATAAACAATAATTACTGTGCCCATGCAGTTTTTCAAGACAAACACATTTACCACTAACCCATAATGATTATGACTATTTTTATCTTACCTAAATATATTCTGATTTAAATATGACTATTTCAGTTTTTACCAAAAATAAGTCAAGTAAAGAATAATGCCACGTAAGCATCAAGAATTCCATCAGGATTTAATATCAGAACTTAAACTTATATCAGATTTTAACAGTCATCAGAATATGGCTTCTGAACTCAAAAAGTGAATATCTTTTTCTGTTATTCTTCATACAAATACTGACTTGTTTTCTTTAGAGTTTAATCATCAGAACTTGTCCTCAGAATTTATGCAAATGACACTTAACTGTTTGTCAAAAACAACTTAATCACCACAGTAATTTTCATCATTCATATGGAGTGAAAGTGTGTGCATTCAGCAGAATATCAGATAAAGATTAAAGTCTGATAAACTTCAGTACATCTTAGAAATAAGGCAGAACTAAGAAAAGTGCTTAAAATCTGTCATCAATCATGAAGTCTACTATAGAACAAATTTATGCAAGAGTCCACCTCAACTGTTTGTGCTCATTTTATGCATCTTTTGAAATTCCTTTTTACAGTGGCTTCTCAGTGTAAGTGAGTCACGACTGCTTATCAGAATTTATGTTGTTGTCATAGTATTTCTCCAGTAATCAGAGAATGTGAAAAGTCACTAAGAAAATTTATTTGCTTTTCTAATGCATATTACTTAATACCAGCAATGCACTTGGGTCTTCCCTTCCACATATTTACTCTAGATCTCAAAGGAGTACCTGACTTTTATTTCCTTTTCTTTTCTTTTCTTTTGATAAGTGAGGCTTATCAGCATTTAATTCATTCTTAAGATTTACTGACATCGGAATCTGACAGATAAGAAGCAAAAATCTAGATTGTGACTTAGTAATAAGATACACAAAGTAAACTTGACTAAGCTCAAAATCAGAATTTTCTTGTGTTAATGAGTTTCCACATAAACAACTAATTCAAACATGGGATTTCTAGTATGTTAAAGACTACTAGGTCAGCATCTAGCACAATTATCCTCATTGATTGAATAGTCACAAAACATTCAAAACACTATCAGATTTTAAAGATCTACATCAGATAACAATCAGTATTTAATGAATTTCAATTAAAGAACAGATTTCATGAATATAAGACAATCTGTAAATACTGATCATAAAGTCTAATGCATGAGAACAAAAATTAAGCAGATTTGGAGAAAGAACCCGAAACCATTCCAAGTTCATTTACCAGTCTTGTAAAAGTAGCTTCACATAGTGGTTTTGTGAAGATATCTGCTAGTTGTTGATCTGTTGGAACAAAATACAATTCCACTGTACCTTCCATCACATGTTCCCTTATGAAATGGTACCTAATGCTGATGTGCTTTGTCATTGAGTGTTGAACTGGATTACCTGTCATAGCAATATCACTTTGATTATCACAGTAAATAGGGATTTTAGAAAATTTTAACCCATAATCCAGTAACTGATTCTTCATCCAAAGAATCTGTGCACAACAGCTTCCTGCAGCAATATATTTATTCTTCTGCAGTTTGTAACACCCCCAGATCCGGGGTCGGGGATCCGGGTCGTCACGGTCTTTCTTTCCACAATATCACTTTACTTAATTAATAATAATAACCTTATGCTGTGACCCCACACTAACACACACCACAACCCGTTATAGTCTCAGAGATGAAATTTAAATAAGTACAAGTCTTTGAATCCACAATTTAAAAGTTATTACAACCCAAAATGATTACTTGATAAATTTACAGTTAATTGCCATTATCTGCCACAAGTTATAATTATACATAATTTGATTCTCAAAAATAGAATGCCTGATCTACCAATAGATCTACCTCTGTAGCTATAGCAGCCACAACATCATCGGGAAGACGCGGGACGCTTCCCACACGCTTGCGCTGGGTCTGCTGGAGTCTGGCCATCTTTCCTAACTGTTGTTGTGTGATGAAGAAATAAAGCAAGAGTGAGCCTTACAGCTCGCAAGATAATATATAGTGATAAGAATAATATAAGTATCTAAATGGATACTTACTAGAATCTTTTATCATGAGTAAGATAATTACTTACTAGATATAAGTAAAAACAAGGGATGAAGTTACCAAATACTTCACTATACTTATATCATTTATAAAGCTACTTGAACTACCACTGTACAAAGTATAATGAGCTTTCAACAGTTCATCACATAGATGAGACTAACAGACAAGATTTGAATAGATTAAATCTTTGAAATATTATTAAAAGAAATGAAGTTATGATATACTTCATTTAGTTCTGATATATATAAATATATCCACATATACATCTTCTTTATACATTTCCTGAAAACCTCTGTCATGTAAAGTATGAACAGAATTGCAATATCCAATAAATTTGGAAAGGAAAAGAATTTGGCATAAACCAGATATCTTGCTGATCAGGCAAAGATACCCATAAGTAACCTTTTCTACTAGTAGATGGACGAATTCCCCACTGGTCATCACCCTGGTCGCAATAGGATCTTATGCTGGACTGCCACTCAGCCACTTATGCATTTGATGGACTCCCACTGAGCCACTTACACTATCATGGACGCCCACTGAGCCCATGTTGCTTATGCCGACTCAATAGATGGACTTACTTCCCGAACATTGGGTAAGTAATCAATTCATTTACCAAAACTGCAACCTTGTTGCGAATATAAAATACACCATAGAGCCGGATCCCTCAGGTTTTGAGCGAGTATTTGAATCCCCTTAAAAAGGAAGATCTTAAATATAAAAATGAGTTTTGGGATCCGCTCTAACTTTTAAAAATCATTTTGAAGACTCGAAAACACTTTATAGAGTGTTTGGAGTAAAGCTGATTTAATGAAGTAAATCAGTCCCCACAATATTTAGAAAATGACTGAATATTATTATTTAAATAATATTCCCATAAAGAATAATCTTTATAAAAATAATTGAAGTAGAAGTATTAAAACTTATACTTGAAACGAGTATTAAATAACCAAAGATATACTTATATGAAAGTACTATCTTTATTTGAATAATCGAAAATAAGTTTGATTATTGACACCTTATTCTTTAATAAAATAAAGAATATACCTCAGCAAATAATCGGAGTCATAGATCCTCAAATGAATATTCAAATAATATTCATTAAATAATATAAACTGAGTCATAAGCCCTCGAATGAATATTCAAATAATATTCAATAAATAATATAAAAGAGTCATAAGCCCTCGAATGAATATTCAAATAATATTCAGATAAATAAATAAAAGGGTCATAAGCCCTCGAATGAATATTCAAATAATATTCAGATAAATAAATAAAAGGAGTCATAAGTCCCCGAATGAATATTCAAAATAATATTCATTTAATATAAAGGAGTCATACGCCTTCGAATAATATTCGAAATAATATTCAATAATAAAATAAAGTTAAAGTTATCGAATAAACCTTATTCGATTAATAGTTTTGAAAATTATGACCATATATATATATAAGTATATATATATATATATTTATATCCATATATACAAAATCTACTCGGGATCCTCGACTCCCGGTTTTAGAAAATATTTTCACCTTTGGGTCCCTGTACTAAGGGTATATGCAAATTACCGCTATCCTCTAGCATAGGTATTATCAACTGAATCAACAGATATATATGGAAAGAATGCGAAACAGGCATGCATATATATATATATATATATCATAGCAGCATGCTTCAATATATTGCATCATTTGCTAATTAACCAACATGCATCTATCACAAGATAATGCAAATACATATATTCATCACAACAACAGTTATAACGGGTAGAAAACTTGCCTGAGCGACTTGGGGTGATAAAAGGCTCGGGACGAGTCTGGTAACCTATAAACAATAAGTAAGTTGGAATTAAACCAAAGTCACTTGTAAATCTATACTTTAACTAACTTAGACTCTAACGCTTGTTTTGCGCTTATTGATTCTCTTAAGTCACTCGAGTACCCTCGGCTCCACCATTTTTAATAAATTAACCATTATGAGTTTTAAAGCGATTCCTTCGCGAGTGTCTTACCAACTGCCTAACACTCTTACCATAATTGTTTCATACATTAATTAACCCTTTTTAGTCTTTAACCTATGTTTCAAAGTAAGGCGAGGGGAAATGATTCGTTCGCGAAATGCCGTTACTTGAAACGGTCGTTTCTCCTAAACCGTACATCGGAATCAAACGAACTACATATCAAAACGAAGCTCGTAACATGAACTATCTAAACATGGCAATGGTCATAATCTAGCAGGGAGTTCTCGGGTCCAAATGTTATGAACAAAAGCAGTCTAAAGTAAATCGGACATTACGACGGCTATGTTTACGCGATTACCAATGTTTAAACTACTCCAATTAACCACCAACCAACTCATAACCATCAATACAACAAAACTTCACCGAAACCATACCACATCAGTCCATAATCTCCAAGGTTTTCAACTCAAACAACCACAATCAAGACCTATGAACTATAATCAAGCTTCAATTACCAAAACACTTCCAAATCAAACCAAACTACTAATAATCACAATCCATGCTTCTCATTTCACAAAACCAACCATTAAACTTACTAACAAATAAAGTAAAGGCTAGGGTTTGAAGTTTATACCTTCCTTGGGAGGTGTTAAGTTGCTAGGAAGCCTTAGGGAGCCTCCTACAAGCTTGATCTTTCCAAAGAAATCAAGAACACAAAGTTAGGCTTTGAAGTTTCTAAAAGTCCGATTTAAATAACTGTAAAAATGAGGGTCTTACCATGATTATTTGGACGAGACTTGTGAACAAGAGTTGTAGGTCATCTCAATACCTTTCCAATGAGCTATAGAACACAATATTTGAGTGAGAAATGAAGGAGATACAGCAGTTTTATTGTGCTGGTTCTGTTTTGGCCGAGAGCATGAAGAACAATGCCTTGGTTTCTTTTTGATTTTGATGAAAAATGATTTGCTTGGCTTGGTTGGTTTGATTTTTGTGTTTGTTTTAGTAAATTACCTAGTTGCCCTTGATTTTGTGTGGTTCTCATTCAACCACACCTCCTTCCTTCCCATGTCATGCTTGTGTCATCCTCATGATGTCATCCTCCCCTCCTTGTCCCCTTCTCATTGGTTGGGTGACATCATCCTCTCTAATCCCTTTGATTAACTTCCTAATTGTTTGCCTAATGACCGCTGATCTGTTATACGGTTCGCTTAACTTTCGTTTTCGTTTATCGTTTGATGGATCATACCCGGGATCTTATTACTTAGGTTCCCTTAACCTTTCTCAATACATTATATTCCTTTTTATGATCCTCTATTATAATCCTTTAATTTAAATCCTTTTTATCCTGTTACCTTATACTCAACTCTCTCCGTATCTAGTGTATTTCCGGGAAAAATCAAAGTGTTCGGATTTGGATTCTGACGATCTTTACATACACTTATATCCCATATAAAGTACTAATAAAATCTCAGAATATCCATATCAGAACCCCTACATAGTGTGGCATGAAAAGTTTTCTCATTCAGCAAAAACACTATTCATAAGTGTTTCAAAAATTTCCCAAAAATTGGGGTTATTACAGTCTCCCCTCCTTAAAAGGATTCCGTCCCGGAATCAGATAGAAATGAATAGGGATACCTTCTTAGTATTGCACTTTCTAACTCTCAAGTCAATTTTCCCACATTGTGGTTCTACCATCAAACTCTTACTAGTTTGATAACCCTTCTCCTAAGCACTCGTTCCTTCTTAATCTATACCCTTCCTAGTTGCTCCATATAGGTTACGTCTGGTTGCATGTCTATGCGCTCCTATGCCCCTATTTATCTGGCATCTGTGAAAGGCATATGTCATAGCCTACTCGTTTATTCGAGTATTTAACTCAACTCAAATAAGAATGTAATAAGTAAATAGTGGATCAAGCATCAGAGAGATCTCACAAAGTAACATCTGTCAAAGAATAAAGAAACATTGTTCATCTGCAGACTTGAAGATTCACTGGAAGAAGTTCAAGAATTTGATCATGCCTCAGTGATATAAATCAAGATCGTGGATTTAATCAAGTGACAGAGATCTCGTCAAGGTATCATTTATTACAAGGATTCAATCAGAACAACAAAGTCAAGACATGAAGAAACGTCACGAAAGTTAGTCACTCATGAACCAGACAGTACATCGAGTGTCAGCATTGAAGTGACGGAATTGATTCATAAGTCTCAGAGACTTTCAGAAGATTGTCAGAAGAATGGATGCTGCTCAGGGATAGTATTAATTCACTATTAATTAATTAAGTCATATAATTTAATTAAGAGAATAAATTAAATCTGCAAGGATTAATTTATTGATTAATTGAATTAAATTGATTAATTAATTTAGAATTAATAATGAGGATTTTCAGAATGTTAATTGATTAAAATCTGTGATAATTCTAAAAAGACAACTGATTGTACTAGTATGACAATCGGTATGACAATTGATAGTCATACCGAATGTCTTGCTAATTCAGTTGATTGTATTGATAGAATTTTCAATTAGATTAAAATCAATTATGTATTCAGAAAAACAATTTCAATTGTACTACTATGACAATCGGTATGACAATCAATAGTCATACCGAAAGTCTTGCTAGTTCATTTTAATTGTCTTCCTAGCTCTAATAGATTGTCTCACCGAAAGTCTTTCAAGCTCAAATAGATTGTCACACCAGTTCAACAACTTCGGCTGTGATTGATTAAAAGAAAGCAGAAGACAATATCAACAGACTACTCAGCAAAAAAAACAGAGCAGCACATACAGAACAAGAAAACACAGCAGAAAACAAAAGAAAATATTTCATCATTCATCTGCTTATTCAAGATCAATTATTCTAGTTTGTTAATGTTAAATCCAAACCACTAGAATTACTTATCTTGTTCTTGTATATCAATCTAGCGGATTAAAATCCCTAGAACTTAATCTCAAATCGCTTTTAGCATTTGATCTTTTAATTACAAAAATAGAAAAAGTTCATGTCGAATTTATTCTAAATTTGTAATAATTGATTTGAGATTAATCCCTTGTAATCGATACCGTAGTTGTAACACCTTTCAAGTTTAATAAAAGTTTTATTTAACTTGAATTTTGTTTCACAATTTTATTCCGCATTTTATTCGACGAAACGGTATTGTTTGCATTCAACCCTTCCCCCTTCTACAAACAAATTGGGACCTAACAATTAAAGTTAGTCACTCATGAACCAGACAGTACATCGAGTGTCAGCATTGAAGTGACGGAATTGATTCATAAGTCTCAGAGACTTTCAGAAGATTGTCAGAAGAATGGATGCTGCTCAGGGATAGTATTAATTCACTATTAATTAATTAAGTAATTTAATTCAATTAATCAATAAATTAATCCTTGCAGATTTAATTTATTCTCTTAATTAAATTATATGACTTAATTAATTAATAGTGAATTAATACTATCCCTGAGCAGCATCCATTCTTCTGACAATCTTCTGAAAGTCTCTGAGACTTATGAATCAATTCCGTCACTTCAATGCTGACACTCGATGTACTGTCTGGTTCATGAGTGACTAACTTTCGTGACGTTTCTTCATGTCTTGACTTTGTTGTTCTGATTGAATCCTTGTAATAAATGATACCTTGACGAGATCTCTGTCACTTGATTAAATCCACGATCTTGATTTATATCACTGAGGCATGATCAAATTCTTGAACTTCTTCCAGTGAATCTTCAAGTCTGCAGATGAACAATGTTTCTTTATTCTTTGACAGATGTTACTTTGTGAGATCTCTCTGATGCTTGATCCACTATTTACTTATTACATTCTTATTTGAGTTGAGTTAAATACTCGAATAAACGAGTAGGCTATGACATATGCCTTTCAATCTCCCCCTATTTGCTTGTTAGACAATAACAACAAATACCTAGAGGATAACTCAACTAACAAATAAGAAAAAGATATAAACAGTAATGTAAAGTAAATAGCAGAAAAGTTCTGGATTATATTTAACATTTTCCAGATTCCAAATGAAATTTACAAGTGAATACAAGATAGATGTTCCTCTAGCCTGAACATATAACTACATTAGACTATCTTGATTCATAACGCTCTAATCATATTACATTGAGTTTTGAGCTAATTGACTTTAGTTGTCTTCTCTTCTGACTTCACCTTCTTCTAAATCTTGAAGCAATTCCTTGTCAAAGATACGATCTTTTTCTGAAGTGAAGCTTGCAGGTCTGACTGGTTGAACTCCAACTGTCTTCAACTTATTCTTGAGTTGATTGTACCTTTTAACATTCTTCTCACAATAAGCTTGAATCAAGTCAGCAGCTTGAGTCTTCAACATGGATGAATATCCAGCAGTTCTCAAATGATGTTCCATCCAGACCAGATGCTTAGCTGAGTAGTCTTTAAGAGATTGTACATCTAGCTGACAGATTTGAAGACAATCAGACTTAAAGAATCTCACTTGATGAGGATTGTTGACCACTTGAGGACTAGCCCTGCTGGCAAACTCTTTAAGCCTTTCCCGAAGAACTTCATTCAACTCTGAGCTTCTTTTCACTTTGTTTAAAAGAACCCAAATCTCTGACAACGAACGATTCTCAAATAGATGAAGTGACACCTTGAATGATCCTTCACTCTGACAATATACAAAAATGCTCATCTCATTTAGGGATCTATCAAACGCAGCTGTGATCCTTGAGACTTCAGTCTTGATAGCATTCATGTACATGTCATTGTTAGGATTTGAGATTTCCAGCTTGTCAAGAAGATGTAAGAACTGCCTATCATTGTTAGTGCATAGCTGAGGCATATCGAGTACTCTCCTAGCTTCATCCCACTTTCCACCAATCTTTAGTCTGACATCTCTTCTCCTTTCTTGAGCTTTAATGTCATGAAGACGTTGCTTTTGAAGAGTTTCTGTTCTTTGTATGTCTTTTCTCCTGTCAATGATCTGTGAGACCTTCTTAAGTTCAGCTTCTTTTCTTTGCATCTCTGACTGCTCTTTCTGAAATTCTTTCTCAAACCTAGGATCCACTGTATCTTCTTCTTCCCAATCTTCAAAGTCACTTTCTTCTTCAGCTTCAAATAACCCATCTTTATCTTCCTGAATTGGTTCAGTGGGAATGTCAAAAATATCGAAGTCATCCTGTTCTCCACTGTAGTAGGCATCATCAGCCTTTCCTTTATCTCCAGCAGAAGTATCTTTTTCTTTCCCTTTGGAACTACTCCCTTTCTTCTCCCCCTTAGTTGAGGGATCCTCTACTGACTTTCCTTTGAAACCTCCACCACTTCCAGAGCCTGATCCTCCACCAGACGGTCCTTCAAAATAAGCTCTTTGTTCTTCATTAGGGCAATGAGAATTCTTGATCATGTAATATAAGTGCTTCATGCCTTCATTTAGATGTTCCATGCCCGTCTCTATCTTTAGAAATCTTGAGTTGTCCAGTGAATGATTCATCTCAACGAGGTCTTCAAGAGAAGTCATTCTTGTATGTAGGGAGCAGAAGTTGGATATGTCATCAGCTGATAAATTTGGAGTGTCCTGAATAGAATTGAGCTTTGGTATTACAGTAGTCTTTAAATCTGAGATGTCATTCCTTATGATTGCAAGCTGATTGTCGACAGAGGTGGAAGAAGAAGACCGTTCAACCACTTGTGCTTTGAATGCTTGAGCTTCAGCTTGACTTTTAGCAAGTTCTTCTTTCAGGGCAGCAATCTGAGCTAACAGGTTGACAGTATCAGTGTCTGTGTGTGCTCTCACCTGAAGTTCACTCGTATTTGGTTCACTCATCTCACGTGCATGTGTTTCTCTCAATATGATTGCTCGTGAGGAGTCTTCCAATTGCTGTTCTTGTGTCCCTGCATTAAAAATCACCCTAGCCTCTTCAAGAGAGGTCAGTGGTGGTGCAATGGGAATTCGCGAGTCCCGATCCTCAGTCAATGCTATCAAATCTTTTGGAATAGATGTCTGAATTGCTTCAGGGATAGATTGACCGAGTTGCCCTCCACTTTCTCCAGATAAATCTGCGAGTGGAGAATCCCATAAGGGAGCCAGAGTTGTTGGATCTGGGAGGGGAGAAAATGACTCTATTAAAGATGGCGGAGAGTCAGATTTTCCCTCTGAAGCATGTGACTGCTCTTCTGCCGTAACTATGGCAGGCACTGTAACCGACTCGACGTGCACTCCTCGCTGGGTGTCCTGAGTATTATCTGGGGAAGTGTATGGTTCCATTGTGAGTAATGGAATTGTGCTTGACTCAGTACAAGATGCCATGGCCCGATGGCGAATTTCAATAGATGCATCCTGTTGAGAGAATGCCTCTAGTAACTGTTCATTGGCCATTTCAAAGTCCATGTCCTGTTGGGAGGACAAGGATGGGCTTTCAGATGCCTCAGAATAGGTTTTTCTTTTCTTAGGAGGAGGCAGAGCTGAGGGTTCACTCATATTTGACATTATACTACTTCCTAGTAATCTTCTGGGTAACATTTTAGACAGTGGGGGAGAGGGTGAGATAGAATGAGACTCTGTGTTTGGCTCTA